>NC_090817.1:134384980-134622480 GCF_000390325.3 Nicotiana tomentosiformis
TCTTGGAGAAAAAAGAGGGTTTGTTTTCGGATCTTTGAGGGGGTTAAAAAATATTAAGCTATTTAAGTCTTAAGTTAAAAAGTAAAAATTAAATAATATGGAATGTAGGACCCCAGATTCGAACCTGGGTCTAGAGGCAAAAGAAGGCTGCTGAGCACTTCCATAAACCATCTCTTTTGTCCGGCCTTTGTGACTTAGGTGGCCGCTTTAAATATTTAAAGGGGTCCTTCCTGTATTAACATATATATATATATAAAATATATATGCAATATTTTTGCCGAGGCCAACGAGTTCCGGTGACCCCCCACCCCCTAGCATAGGGTCCGCCCCCTGTTGATGTCATACTGGGTATGGATTGGCTGTCACCTTATCATGCTATATTAGATTGTCATGCTAAGACAGTGATCCTAGCTATGCCGGGGTTACCTCAGTTAGAGTGGAAAGGAACTCCTGGTCATTCTGCTAGTAGGGTTATTTCTTATATGAAAGCTCGGCGTATGGTAGAGAAAGGGTGTCTAACCTATTTGGCTTATATTCGCGATCCCAATGTGGATATTCCTTCTACGGACTCAGTACCAGTTGTTCGTGAATTTCCAGAAGTATTTCCTGCAGATCTGCCGGGGATGCCACCCGATAGAGATATTGACTTCTGTATTGATTTGGCTCCGGGCACTCAGCCCATTTCTATTCCACCATACCGTATGGCCCCGCCAGAGTTGAAAGAATTGAAGGAGCAGTTGCAAGATTTGCTTGATAAGGGCTTCATTAGACCTAGTATCTCGCCCTGGGGTGCACCTGTGTTGTTTGTGAAGAAGAAAGATGGAACGATAAGGATGTGTATAGATTATCGGCAGTTGAACAAAGTCACCATCAAGAAGAAGTATCTACTGCCGAGGATTGATGATTTATTTGATCAGCTTCAGGGTGCCAAGGTGTTTTCAAAGATTGATTTGAGATCTGGCTACCACCAGTTGAGCATTAGGGCATTCGATGTTCCTAAGACAGCTTTTCGGACTCGGTATGGGCATTATGAGTTTCTAGTGATGTCATTTGGGCTGACAAATGCCCCAGCAGCATTCATGGATTTGATGAACAGGGTGTTCAAACACTACTTGGATTCCTTTATGGTTGTGTTTATTGATGATATCTTGATCTACTCCCACAGTCGAGAGGAGCATTAGCAGCCCCTTCGGATCATTCTTCAGACTCTGAAAGAGAGCCAATTATATGGTAAGTTCTCAAAATGCGAGTTTTGGTTGAGTTCAGTTGCTTTCTTGGGTCACGTTGTATGAGCAGAGGGTGTTCAGGTAGATCCTAAGAAGATTGAGGCAGTTCAAAACTAGCCTAGGCCCACATCAGCTACAGAGATCCGTAGTTTCCTGGGTTTAGCGGTCTATTACAGTCGATTTGTGGAGGGGTTTTCTTTCATGGCAGCCCCGTTGACCAGATTGACCCAGAAGGGTGCCTTGTTCAGGTGGTCAGACGAGTGTGAAGCGAGCTTTCAGAAGCTCAAAACTGCTTTGACTATGGCACCGGTATAAGTGTTACCCATAGGTTCAGGAACTTATAGAGTATATTGTGACGCATCCCGTATTAATGTGGGTGCGGTATTGATGCAGGGTGGTAAGGTTATTGTATATGCTTCACGGCAGTTGAAGGTTCACGTGAAGAATTACCCTGTTAATGATCTAGAGCTAATAGCCATTGTTCACGCGCTGAAGATTTGGAGGCACTATCTTTACGGCGTGCCATGTGAGGTATTCACTGATCATCGGAGCTTGCAATATTTGTTCAAGCAGAAGGAATGCAATTTGAGGCAGAGAAGGTGGTAGGAGCTATTGAAAGACTATGATATCACTATATTGTATCATCCCGGGAAGGCCAATGTGGCGGCCGATGCTTTGAGTAGAAAATCAGCTAGTATGGGTAGCCTTGCATATATTCCCGTTGGTGAGAGACTGCTTCCATTGGATGTTCAGGACTTGGCCAACCAGTTCGTGAGGTTGGATGTTTCTGAGCCCAGCCGTGTTCTAGCTTGTACAATTGCTAGGTCGTCTTTGTTTGAGCGCATCAGAGATCGGCTTACGATCCTCATTTACTTGTCCTTAGAGACACAGTGCGGCATGGTGGTGCTAAGCAGGTTACTGTTGGAGATGATGGAGTTTTGAGGATGCAGGGTTGTATTTATGTACCTAATGTGGATGGACTTCATGAGTTGATTCTTGAGGAGGCCCATAGTTCCCGATATTCTATTTACCCAGGCGCCGCCAAGATGTATTAGGACTTGCGGCAGCATTATTAGTGGAGGAGAATGAAGAAGGACATAGTTGCCTATGTAGCTCGGTGCCTAAATTGCCAGCAGGTAAAGTGTGAGCATCAGAGACCTGGTGGTTTACTTTTGAGATTAGAAATTCTTGAGTGGAAGTGGGAGCGTATCACTATGGATTTTGTTGTTGGACTCTCACAGACTTAGAGGATGTTCGATGCAGTTTGGGTTATTGTGGATAGGCTGACTAAGTCAGTACACTTCATTCCTGTGGCAGTTACCTATTCCTCGGAACGGTTAGCAGAAATTTATATTCGTGAGATCGTCCGTTTTCATGGTATACCCGTGTCTATTATTTCGAATCGAGGTATGCAGTTTACCTCACACTTCTGGAGGGATGTAGAGCGTGAGATAGGCACACGGGTTGAGTGGAGTACAATATTTCATCCACAGACAGACGGACAGTCAGAGCGCACCATTCAGATATTGGAAGATATGCTTCGCGCTTTTGTTATAGACTTTGGAGATTCTTGGGATCAGTTCTTACCACTTGCAGAGTTTGCCTACAATAACAGCTACTAGTCGAGCATTCAGATGGCTCCCTATGAGGCATTATATGGTAGACGGTGTAGGTCGCCAGTTAGGCAGTTTGAGATGGGGGAGGCTCGGTTATTGGGTACAGATTTAGTTCAGGAGGCCTTGGACAAGGTCAAGATTATAATGGATCGACTTCGTACAGCTCAGTCCAGGCAAAAGAGTTATGTCGACCGTAAAGTTTGTGATATTGCATTCATGGTTGGAGAAAGAATATTGCTTCGGGTATCGCCCACGAAGGGTGTTATGTGATTTGGGAAGAAGGGGTAGTTGAGTCCTAGGTACATCGGGCCATTTAAGATCCTCAAGAGAGTGGGGGAGGTAGCTTATAGACTTGCGTTGCCTCCAGGGTTATCCTCAGTCCATCCGGTATTCCATGTGTCTATGCTCCGAAAATATCATGGTGACCCATCCCACGTGTTAGATTTCAGCTCTGTCCAGTTGGACAGGGATTTGACTTACGAGGAGGAGCCGATGGCAATTCTAGCCCGACAAGTTCGCCAGTTGAGATCAAAGAGTTACCCTTCAGTTCGATTGCAGTGGAGAGGTCAGCCTATTGAGGCAGCTACTTGGGAGTTCGAGTCCGATATGCGGAGTAGATATCCCCACATTTTCCCCAGCCCAGGTACTTTTCTATGTCCGTTTGAGGACGAACGATAGTTTTAGAGGCGGAGAATGTGATGACCCAAAAGGCCATCTTATGTTTTAGAACTCGAATCTGTGCTCTTAAGCCTTAAAAATCTCATTTTTATCCTCCTCGATTTGCGTGCACAGTCCAGGCAGGTTTCCGGAAAGCTTTTATATTGAAAATTGATGAAAATAAGAATTTATGCCTTAAAAGTTAATTTTAGATAACTTCGGTCAATATTTTTGGTTAACGGGCCCGGATCCATACTTTGACGGTCCCGGTAGGTCCGTATCGAATTATTTGACCTGGGTGTATGCCCAGAATTGAATTCAGAGGTCCCTAGCTTGAGTTATGAATTTTTGATGAAAATTAAAAGTCTGGAAATTGTTTGTTTTTAAGAATTGATTGATATTTGGCATTGTTAGTATCGGATCCGTATTTTGGTTTCAGAGCCCGGTACAGGTTCATTATGATATTTAAGACTTGTCTATGAAATTTTGTGAGAAACGGAGTTGATCTGACGTGATTCAGACGTCCAATTGAGAAAATAGAATTTTTAAAGTGTTCTTGAGAATTTCATTTGATTTGGTACTAAATTCATAGTTCTATGTGTTATTTTGGCAATTTGATCGCGCGAGCAAGTTCGTATGATGTTTTTAGACTTGTGTGCATGTTTGGTTTGGAGCTCCGAAGGCTCAGGTGAGTTTCGGATAGGCTACGGAGTGAGATTTGGCTTGGAAAACACTGCTGAGCATCTGATATTATTGCAGGCCTCTGATCTCGCATTTGCGAGATCATGCACCGCAATTTCGACCTCTGAGAGGTTCGCATTTGCGAGCTTCTCATCGCAAATGCGAAGAGAAGTTGTGCCAATAGTTTTCGTATTTACGAGTCTTCGTTCGCATTTGCGAAAGGAGTCAGGGAAGGGCAGTGATTGCAAATGCGATCATTTAGTTGCATTTGCGAAGATACAGTGGTCGCAAATGCGAAACTTTCCTTGCATTTGCGAAGGCAGTGGGACTGTGAAGGACATAGCAATTGTGAGTGTTCCTTCGCATTTGCGAAGCTCAGGTCGCAATTGCGACACCTGCAGCTGAGTAAAAGAGACTTAGACGGGATATTTCATCCATTTTTCATATTTTCAAAATCCTAAACCTTAAGAGGCGATTTTCCAAAGACTAAATCTTCCCCAAATCATAGGTAAATGATTCCTAACTCTTTTCTTTCAATCTTTTACATCTTATAACAAGATTTCAATCTAAAATCTAGAATTGTTATGGTGAAATTAGGATTTTTGGGTAAAACTTAGGAATTTCGGAAATTTGGGGATTTAGACCTCAATTTGAGGTCGGATTCCAAAACTAATTATATATTCGGGCTCGGAGGTGAATGAGTAAATGGATTTTGGTCTGAATCTCGGGTTTTGACTAAGCGAGCCCGGGGTCGATTTTTGACTTTTGTTGAGAAAAGTTAGGAAAACTGTAATTATGCATTAAAGTTGATTCCTTTAGCGATAATTGATGATATTAAACTAATTATGATTAGATACGAGTGGGTTGGAGGTGAATTATAAAGGGAAAGCGATACTTGAGCAGTGGGTGGCTTGCGAAATTGAGGTAAGTGTTATGTCTAACTTTGGCTTGAGGGAATAGGTATTGTGTGAGCATTTTCTACGTGTTTTGTTGTTGAATACAATGTGTAGTTGAGGTGACGAGCATCTATACGTTGTAGTCGAGTCATAGCATGCGAGTAAAATCCCATTCTTGCAAATTTGTAGTCTTAAATCTTATTATCCATGCTTATTGTTGTTGTTGAAATGTTAGGAGACTTGTATCCGGTTCCACCAAGGTCGATAAAATTGTGAATATTGATTAGAGGTTGAGATGTTAAATTGTGAAAGTAATCATTGATGATATATTGATTTCTTTGTGAAACTTCTCTCTATCCGTTGTTATTGATTCTGTGAATTGTGAGGAAGAGTGTAAAGCACGAAAGGTGATGCCGTGCATGATTTATTTATATTGTGAGGAAGAGTGTAAAGCATGAAGGGTGATGTCGTGCATGATTTATTTATATTGTGAGGAAGAGTGTAAAGCACGAAGGGTGATGTCGTGCATGATTTATTTATATGGTGAGGAAGAGTGTAAAGCACGAAGGGTGATGCCGTGCATGAATTACTTACATTGTGAGGAAGAGAGTAAAATCATGAAGGGTGATGCCGTGCAGTTTTTCTTGCTGTCTTAATTGCTAAATTCGTTTAAGGATTTCCGGTTTAATTCTGTCTTTTCATTATTCTCACTCTTTATGTTGTATTCCCCCACTGTATGTTCCCTTCTCATTATTTCTATGTTAATTCTTTATTTACTGTTGTTGCCACTAGCATGATTATACTGTTCAGGTTATATGAGGGTGTCTTATCCTAGTCTCGTCACTACTTTGCTGAGGTTAGGCTCCACACTTACCGGCATATGAGGTCGGTTGTACTGATGCTGCACTCTGCACTTTCTGTGTAGAGTTTGATACCAGCTCAGGTTGATCGAGATTTTTCTATTGGTCCGCTGTCCGTAGACTCAAGGTAGATCTGTCGGCGCTCACAGACCTTGAAGTCCCCGTCTACCTTTTATGTCACTGTTGTTTTCTTTCATTCAGACAGTTGTATTTCTTTCAGACTATTACTTGTAGTAATTTCTAGAATGCTCGTGAATCGTGACTCTAAATCTGGGTGTTAGTAATTAATACAGTTTTACAAAATTCTGCACCTCTTATATTTTGTCTTAGTTAATCATTTTTATTTACTGAATGGAAATAAGGAATTGATTTAATGATTTTCTAACATTGGCTTGCCTAGAAAGTGAAATGTTAGGCGCCATCACGGTCCCGTCGGTAAAAAATTTCGGGTCGTGACAAAATCCAGCATATTCTGATCCTATTCGGCTAGAACACGTACCGCTTCCTCAGCTGAGCAACAGCCAGAGCCTTCAGTAGAAGCTCCTATGTGGGGCAGAGGTCGAGGCCGAGGCTGTGCCAGAGGCTGAGGCAGGGGCAGAGCTTAGCCTAGAGCCCGAGCAGCAGTGGAGCCTTAGGTAGAGCTTGACGAGGAGGTTCTAGCCCAGACTGTTCCAGCCGGACCAGCTCAGGTTCCGGAGGGGTTCATTGCTACCCCAGTATTTTAGGATGCTTTGGTCTGTTTGGTGGGCCTTATGGATAGTGTGGCCCAGACTGGCGCATTTCCCATGGCACCAGCAGTCTCTCAGGCGAGGAGGAGCCCAGACTCCCACCACTCCCGCTCCTGAGCAGATAGCTCCCCAGTATCAGGCTCCAGCAGCTCAGCCAGTCGGATTAGTTCAGCCGGTTATTGCGGCACAGGTCGGAGATGGGCCAGCTATGTCTTCTGAGGCTTTGTGGAGATTAGACAGGTTTATCAAGCTCTTTCCTGTTCACTTCAGTGGTGCTCCTTCAGAGGATCCTAGGAGTATCTTGACAACTGTCACGAGGTTCTACAAAACATGGGTATAGTTGAGACTAATGGGGACGACTTTGCTGCATTTCAGATGACTGATTCCGCCAAGAAATGGTGGAGAGATTACTTGTTGACTAGACCAGCTGGGTTGCCTACTCTTACTTGGGACCAGTTCTCTCAGCTCTTTATTGAGAAGTTTCTGCCTATCCCATTGAGAGAGGAGCGTCGCCGTCAGTTTGAGCATCTTCAGCAGGGCAGTATGACTGTTACTCAGTATGAGACCCATTTTGTGGATTTGGCCCGTCATGCTATTCTTCTGCTTCCCACCGAGAGAGAGAGGGTGAGGAGGTTTATTGATTGACTTGCTCAGCCTATCAGATTGCAGATGGCTAAGGAGACTGGGAGTGAGATTTCTTTTCAGGCGGCTGCTAATGTCGCCAGACGAGTCGAACTGGTTCTTACTCAGGGAGGTCAGGGGTCTGACAAGAGACCTTGTCATTCCGGTGAGTTCAGCGGTGCCTCACCTAGAGGAAGGAGTACTTTTGGTAGAGGCCATCCTCCCAGGCCGTTTCATTCAGCGCTCCAGGCATCCCACGGTGCCTCAGGTGGTCGTGGCCCTCAGATGCATTATTCCGACCAGCTAGCCTACAGTGCACCACCAACTCCTATTAGTGCACCTCCACTACAGAGTTATCAGGGTGGTTATTCAGGTCGACAAGGTCAGTTTCAGGGTCAATAGTCACAACAATCGAGGTTATGTTATATTTGTGGTGATCCGAGGCATATTTCGAGATTTTGCCCTCGGGCAACGGGCAGCTCACAGTATCAGAGTTCTCGTGCCATGGTTCCGGCACCAGTTTCTGCACCACCTACTCAGCCAGCCAGAGGTAGGGTTCAGGCAGCTAGAGGTAGGGGCCAGACCGTTAGAGGTGGAGGTCAGGCCATTAGGGGTGGAGACCAGCCAGCTAGAGGCTATCCCAGAGACGTAGTTCAGGGTGGTGGGGGCCCAGCCCCGGTGTTATGATTTCCCAGCCAAGCCTGAGGCTGAGTCATCTGGGTATGGATTGGCTGTCACCTTATCATGCTATATTGGATTGTCTTGCCAAGACAGTGACCCTAGCTATGCCGGGGTTACCTCAGTTAGAGTGGAAAGGAACTCCTGGTCATTCTGCCAGTAGGGTTATTTCTTATATGAAAACTCGGCGTATGGTAGAGAAAGGGTGTCTAGCCTATTTGGCTTATATTTATGATCTCAATATGGATATTCCTTCTACGGACTCAATACCAGTTGTTCGTGAATTTCCAGAAGTATTTCCTGTAGATCTGCTGGGGATGCCACCCGATAGAGATATTGACTTCTGTATTGATTTGGCTCCGGGCACTCAGCCCATTTCTATTCCACCATACCGTATGGGCCCGCCAGAGTTGAAAGAATTGAAGGAGCAGTTGCAAGATTTGCTTGATAAGGGCTTCATTAGACCTAGTATCTCGCACTGGGGTGCACCTGTGTTGTTTGTGAAGAAGAAAGATGGATCGATGAGGATGTGTATAGATTATTGGCAGTTGAACAAAGTCACCATCAAGAAGAAGTATCTACGGCCGAGGATTGATGATTTATTTGATCAGCTTCAGGGTGTCAAGGTTTTTTCAAAGATTGATTTGAGATCTGGCTACCACCAGTTGAGGATTAGGGCATTTGACGTTCCTAAGACAGCTTTTCGGACTCAGTATGGGCATTATGAGTTTCTAGTGATGTCATTTGGGCTGACAAATGCCCCAGCAGCATTCATGGATTTGATGAACCGGGTGTTCAAACACCACTTGGATTCCTTTATGGTTGTATTTATTGATGATATCTTGATCTACTCCCACAGTCGAGAGGAGCATTAGCAGCCCCTTTGGATCGTTCTTCAGACTCTTAAAGAGAGCCAATTATATGCTAAGTTCTCAAAATGCGAGTTTTGGTTGAGTTCAGTTGCCTTCTTGGGTCACGTTGTATGGGCAGAGGGTGTTCAGGTGGATCCTAAAAAGATTAAGGCAGTTCAAAACTAGCCTAGACCCACATCAGCTACAGAGATCCGTAGTTTCCTAGGTTTAGCGGTTTATTACAGTCGATTTGTGGAGGGGTTTTCTTTCATGGCAGCCCCGTTGACCAGATTAACCCAGAAGGGTGCCTCGTTCAGGTGGTCAGACGAGTGTGAAGCGAGCTTTCAGAAGCTCAAGACTGCTTTGACTACGGCACCTGTATAGGTGTTACCCATAGGTTCAGGAACTTATACAGTATATTGTGACGCAACCCATATTGGTCTGGGTGCGGTATTGATGCAGGGTGGCAAGGTTATTGCATATGCTTCACGGCAGCTGAAGGTTCACGAGAAGAATTACCCTGTTCATGATCTAGAGCTGGCAGCCATTTTTCACGCGCTGAAGATTTGGAGGCACTATCTTTACGGTGTGCCATGTGAGGTATTTACTGATCATCGGAGCTTGCAGTATTTGTTCAAGTAGAAGGAACTCAATTTGAGGCAGAGAAGGTGGTTGGAGCTATTGAAAGACTATGATATCACCATATTGTATCATCCCGGGAAGGCCAATGTGGTGGCCGATGCTTTGAGTAGAAAATCCGCTAGTATGGGTAGCCTTACATAGATTCCAGTTGGTGAGAGACCGTTTGCATTGGATGTTCAGGCCTTGGCTAACCAGTTCGTGAGGTTGGATGTTTCTGAGCCCAGCCGTGTTCTAGCTTTTACAGTTTCTCGGTCTTCTTTGTTTGAGCGCATCAGAGATCGGCAGGATGACTATCCACATTTACTTGTCCTTAGAGACACAGTGCGGCACGGTGGTGCCAAGCAAGTTACTGTTGGAGATGATGAAGTTTTGAGGATGCAGGGTCGTATTTGTGTGCCTAATGTGGATGGACTTCGTGAGTTGATTCTTGAGGAGGCCCACAGTTCCCGATATTCTATTTACCCGGGCGCCGCCAAGATGTATCAGGACTTGCGGCAACATTATTGGTAGAGGAGAATGAAGAAGGACATAGTTGCCTATGTAGCTCGGTGCCTAAATTGCCAGCAGGTAAAGTGTGAGCATCAGATACCTAGTGGTTTACTTTTGAGGTTAGAAATTCCTGAGTGGAAGTGGGAGTGTATCACTATGGATTTTGTTGTTGGACTCCCACGGACTCAGAGGAAGTTCGATGTAGTTTGGGTTATTGTGGACAGGATGACTAAGTCAGCGCACTTCATTCCTGTGGCAGTTACCTATTCCTCGGAATGGTTAGCAGAAATTTATATTCGTGAGATCGTTCGTCTTCACAGTGTGCCCGTGTCTATTATTTCGGATCGAGGTACGTAGTTTACCCTTACACTTCTAGAGGAAGGAGTACTTTTGGTAGAGGCCATCCTCCCAGGCCGTTTCATTCAGCGCTCCAGGCAGCCCACGGTGCCTCAGGTGGTCGTAGCCCTCAGATGCATTATTCCTACCAGCTAGCCTACAGTGCACCACCAGCTCCTATTAGTGCACCTCCACTTCAGAGTTATCAGGGTGGTTATTCAAGTCGACAGGGTCAGTTTCAGGGTCAACAGTCACAACAACCGAAGTTATGTTATATTTGTGGTGATTCGAGGCACATTGCTAGATTTTGCCCTCGGGCAACGGGCAGCTCACAGCATCAGAGTTCTCGTGCCATGGTTTCGGCACCAGTTTCTGCACCACCTACTCAGCCAGCCAGAGGCAGGGGTCAGGCAGCTAGAGGTAGGGGCCAGACCGTTAGAGGTGGAGGTCAGGCCGTTAGAGGTGGAGACCAGCCAGCTAGAGGCTATCCCAGAGATGTAGTTCAGGGTGGTGGGGGCCCAGCCCCGGTGTTATGATTTCCCAGCCAAGCCTGAGGCTGAGTCATCTGGGTATAGATTGGCTGTCACCTTATCATGCTATATTGGATTGTCATGCCAAGACAGTGACCCTAGCTATACCGGGGTTACCTCAGTTAGAGTGGAAAGGAACTCCTGGTCATTCTGCCAGTAGGGTTATTTCTTATATGAAAGCTCGGCGTATGGTAGAGAAAGGGTGTCTAGCCTATTTGGCTTATCTTCGTGATCCCAATGTGGATATTCCTTCTACGGACTCAATACCAGTTGTTCGTGAATTTCCAGAAGTATTTCCTGCAGATCTGCCTGGGATGCCACCCGATAGAGATATTGACTTCTGTATTGATTTGGCTCCGGGCACTCAGCCCATTTCTATTCCACCATACCGTATGGCCCCGCCAGAGTTGAAAGAATTGAAGGAGCAGTTGCAAGATTTGCTTGATAAGGGCTTCATTAGACCTAGTATCTCGCCCTGGGGTGCACCTGTGTTATTTGTGAAGAAGAAAGATGGATCGATGAGGATGTGTATAGATTATCGGCAGTTGAACAAAGTCACCATCAAGAAGAAGTATCTACGGTCGAGGATTGATGATTTATTTGATCAGCTTCAGGGTGTCAAGGTTTTTTCAAAGATTTATTTGAGATTTGGCTACCACCAGTTGAGGATTAGGGCATTCGATGTTCCTAAGACAGCTTTTCGGACTCGGTATGGGCATTATGAGTTTCTAGTGATGTCATTTGGGCTGACAAATGCCCCAGCAACATTCATGGATTTGATGAACCGGGTGTTCAAACACCACTTGGATTCCTTTATAGTTGTGTTTATTGATGATATCTTGATCTACTCCCACAGTCGAGAGGAGCATTAGCAGCCCCTTCGGATCGTTCTTCAGACTCTTAAAGAGAACCAATTATATGCTAAGTTCTCAAAATACGAGTTTTGGTTGAGTTCAGTTGCCTTCTTGGGTCACGTTGTATGGGTAGAGGGTGTTCAGGTGGATCCTAAGAAGATTGAGGCAGTTCAAAACTGGCCTAGACCCACATCAGCTACAGAGATCCGTAGTTTCCTAGGTTTAGCGGTCTATTATAGTCGATTTGTGGAGGGGTTTTCTTTCATGGCAGCCCCGTTGACCAGATTAACCTAGAAGGGTGCCTCGTTCAGGTGGTCAGACGAGTGTGAAACGAGCTTTCAGAAGCTCAAGACTGCTTTGACTACGGCACCGGTATAGGTGTTACCCATAGGTTCAGGAACTTATACAGTATATTGTGATGCATCCCATATTGGTCTGGGTGCGGTATTGATGCGTGGTGGCAAGGTTATTGCATATGCTTCATGGCAGCTGAAGGTTCACGAGAAGAATTACCCTGTTCATGATCTAGAGCTGGCAGCCATTATTCACGCGCTGAAGATTTGGAGGCACTATCTTTACGGTGTGCCATGTGAGGTATTCACTGATCATCGGAGCTTGCAGTATTTGTTCAAGTAGAAGGAACTCAATTTGAGGCAGAGAAGGTGGTTGGAGCTATTTAAAGACTAAGATATCACCATATTGTATCATCCCGGGAAGGCCAATGTGGTGGCCGATGCTTTGAGTAGAAAATCCGCTAGTATGGGTAGCCTTACATAGATTCCAGTTGGTGAGAGACCGCTTGCATTGGATGTTCAGGCCTTGGCTAACCAGTTCGTGAGGTTGGATGTTTCTGAGCCCAGCCGTGTTCTAGCTTGTACAGTTTCTCGGTCTTCTTTGTTTGAGCGCATCAGAGATCGGCAGGATGACGATCCACATTTACTTGTCCTTAGAGACATAGTGCGGCACGGTGGTGCCAAGCAAGTTACTGTTGGAGATGATGAAGTTTTGAGGATGCAGGGTCGTATTTGTGTGCCTAATGTGGATGGACTTCGTGAGTTGATTCTTGAGGAGGCCCATAGTTCCCGATATTCTATTTACCCGGGCGCCGCCAAGATGTATCAGGACTTGCGGCAGCATTATTGGTAGAGGAGAATGAAGAAGGACATAGTTGCCTATGTAGCTCGGTGCCTAAATTGCCAGCAGGTAAAGTGTGAGCATCAGATACCTGGTGGTTTACTTTTGAGGTTAGAAATTCCTGAGTGGAAGTGGGAGTGTATCACTATGGATTTTGTTGGTTGACTCCCACGGACTCAGAGGAAGTTCGATGCAGTTTGGGTTATTGTGGACAGGATGACTAAGTCAGCGCACTTCATTCCTGTGGCAGTTACCTATTCCTCGGAATGGTTAGCAGAAATTTATATTCGTGAGATCGTTTGTCTTCACAGTGTGCCCGTGTCTATTATTTCGGATCGAGCTACGTAGTTTACCTTTACACTTCTAGAGAGCTGTACAACGTGAGATAGGCACGCGGGTTGAGTTGAGTGCAACATTTCATCCACAGACAGACAGACAGTCAGAGCGCACCATTCAGATATTGGAAGATATGCTTCGCGCTTGTGTTATAGACTTTGGAGGTTATTGGGATCAGTTCTTACCACTTGCAGAGTTTGCCTACAATAACAGCTACCAATCGAGCATTTAGATGGCTCCCTATGAGGCATTATATGGTAGACAGTGTAGGTCGCCAGTTGGGTGGTTTGAGCCGAGGAGGCTCGGTTATTGGGTACAAATTTAGTTCAAGAGACCTTGGACAAGGTCAAGATTATACAGGATCGACTTCGTACAGCTCAGTCCAGGCAAAAGAGTTATGTCAACCGCAAAGTTCGTGATATTGCATTCATGGTTGGAGAAATAATATTGCTTCGGGTATCGCCCATGAATGGTGTTATGAGATTTTGAAAGAAGGGCAAGTGTAGCCCTAGGTATGTCGGGCCATTTGAGATCCTCGAGAGAGTGGGGGAGGTAGCTTATAGACTTGCGTTGCTTCCAGGGTTATCCTCAGTTCATCCGGTATTCCATGTGTCTATGCTCCGGAAATATTATGGTGACCCATCCCACGTGTTAGATTTTAGCTCTGTCCAGTTGGACATGGATTTCACTTACGAGGAGGAGCCGATGGCAATTCTAGCCCGGCAAGTTCGCTAGTTTAGATCAAAGAGTTACCCTTCAGTTCGAGTGCAGTGGAGAGGTTAGCCTATTGAGGCAGCTACTTGGGAGTCCGAGTCCGATATGCGGAGTAGATATCCTCACCTTTTCCCCAACCCAGGTACTTTTCTATGTCCGTTCGAGGACGAACGATCTTTCATCCATTTTTCATATTTTCAAAACCCTAAACCTTAAGAGGCGATTTTTCAAAGATCAAATCTTCCACAAATCATAGGTAAGTGATTCCTAACTCTTTTCTTTCAATCTTTTACATCTTATAACAAGATTTCAACCTAGAATATAGAATTCTTATGGTGAAATTAGGACTTTTGGGTAGAACATAGGAATTTTGGAAATTTGGGGATTTAGACCTTAATTTGAGGTCGGATTCCAAAACTAATTATATATTCGGACTCGGGGTAAATGGGTAAATGGATTTTGGTCCGAACCTCGGGTTTTGACCAAGCAGGACCGGGGTCAGTTTTTTTTACTTTTGTTGAGAAAACTTAGGAAAACTGTAATTATGCATTAAAGTTGATTCCTTTAGTGATAATTGATGATATTAAATTAATTATGATTAGATAGGAGTGGGTTGGAGGTGAATTCTAAAGGGAAAGCGATACTTGAGCAGTGAGTGGCTTGCGAAATTGAGGTAAGTGTTGTGTCTAACTTTGGCTTGAGGGAATATGTATTGTGTGAGCATTTGCTACATGTTTTGTTATTGAATACGATGTATAGTTGAGGTGACGAGCATTTATACGCTGTGGTCGAGTCATAGCATGCTAGTGAAATCCCATTCTTGCAAATTTGTAGTCTTAAATCTTGTTATCCATGCTTATTATTGTTGTTGAAATATTGGGAGACTTGTATCCGGTTCCACCAAGGTCGATAAAATTGTGAATATTGATTAGAGGTTGAGATGTTAAATTATGAAAGTAATCATTGATGAGATATTGGTTTCTTTGTAAAACTTCTCTCTATCCGTTGTTATTGATTCTGTGAATTGTGAGGAAGAGTGTAAAGCACGAAGGGTGATGCCGTGCATGATTTATTTATATTGTGAGGAAGAGTGTAAAGCACGAAGGGTGATGCCGTGCATAATTTATTTATATTGTGAGGAAGAGTATAAAGCACGAAGGGTGATGCCGTGCATGATTT
This sequence comes from Nicotiana tomentosiformis, assembly GCF_000390325.3. Taxonomy (NCBI): domain Eukaryota; kingdom Viridiplantae; phylum Streptophyta; class Magnoliopsida; order Solanales; family Solanaceae; genus Nicotiana; species Nicotiana tomentosiformis. The sequence continues at coordinate 134,400,009 of NC_090817.1, forward strand.
ATTTATATTGTGAGAAAGAGTGTAAAGCACGAAGGGTGATGCCGTGCATGATTTATTTATATGGTGAGGAAGAGTGTAAAGCACGAAGGGTGATGCCGTGCATGAATTATTTATATTGTGAGGAAGAGTATAAAGCACGAAGGTTGATGCCGTGCATGAATTATTTATATTGTGAGGAAGAGTATAAAGCACGAAGGGTGATGCCGTGCATGATTTATATATATTGTGAGGAAGAGTGTAAAGCACGAAGGGTGATGCCGTGCATGATTAATTTATATGGTGAGGAAGAGTGTAAAGCACGAAGGGTGATGCCGTGTATGAATTACTTATATTGTGAGGAAGAGAGTAAAAGCACGAAGGGTGATGCCGTGCAGTTTTTCTTGCTGTCTTAATTGCCAAATTCGTTTAAGGATTTCCGGTTTAATTCTGTCTTTTCATTATTCTCACTCTTTATATTTTATTCCCCCACTGTATGTTCCCTTCCCATTATTTCTGTGTTATTTCTTTATTTACTATTGTTGCCACTAGCATGATTATACTGTTCAGGTTATATGTGGGTGTCTTGTCCTAGCCTCCTTACTACTTCGCCGAGGTTAGGCTCTACACTTATCAGTGCATGGGGTCGGTTGTACTGATGTTGCACTCTGCACTTTCTGTGCAGATTTTGATACCGGCTCAGGTTAATCGAGATTTTGCTATTGGTCCGCTGTCCGAAGACTCAAGATAGATCTGTCGGCGCTCACAGACCTTGAAGTCCCGGTCTATCTTTTATGTCACTGTTGTTTTCTTTCATTCAGACAGTTTTTTGTATTTCTTTCAGACTATTACTTGTAATAAATTCTAGAATGCTCGTGAATCGTGACTCCAGATTCGGGTGGTAGTAATTAATACAGTTTTATAAAATTCCGCACCTCTTATATTTCATCTTAGTTAATCATTGTTATTTACTGAATGGAAATAAGGAATTGGTTTAACGATTTTCTAACGTTGGCTTGCCTAGCAAGTGAAATATTAGGCGCGATCACGATCCCGTCGGTAGAAAATTTCGGGTCGTGACAAAATCCAGCATATTCTGATCCTATTAGGCTATTCTATTCGGCTATTCCTTCTTTCCAGTTCCCACAACAGGATATTAATTGATCTATTCTTCTTTTGTTTAAATTTCAGCCACCTTTGGGTGATATATGGTCTTCGTTTCAGTAATAACAAAATCCAAAATTAAAAAACAGCTTTAAAAAAAGAGAAGTTTTAAGTGGGATTCGTAGCAGCAAAGATGGAAAAAAACATTCTGCTCTATGCTCTATTCCTCATAGAAACCCAATGGCACAAATAAAGTATAACACTCAAAAGAAACTTTTGAAAATAACAGACCCTGCAATACAATTAAACATGCAGAGACTCTGCTTTACACTTAACCAAGTTAAAGAGAGGCCGTAGTTCGTGATATCACTTAGATTCGTGTATTATCTCTTTATATCGAACTCCAAATTAGGAGCAACTTAAAAGTAAAATGAAACAAAGAACTCACCTTAAAGGTCGCAATAAAATTGACCTCCTAATTCCTATAAGGTTCTCCGAGAGAACGAATAATTGAACACCTGAAGGATCTGCATTCTGCACAATCCAAGGATGCTCAAGTACCTTTTTCAGGGGCAGACACTGAGTAGAACCCTTAGAAACATCTAAATCCCACAAACAAGAATAAAAAGGAACAAGTTAGCCCTGAGATTACGTGCTGCTGTATTTTAAAGTATCTCAACGAATTAGAGAAAAATCTCTTGGCAGCTGATGAGACAATTGGTTTGGCAGGAAGTTTGAGATCCACTTGCACAATCTTGTGCACATCCATAGAAGAACCTGGCGGTATACGGTCGAAATAGATTTCGGCCTTTCTACGTTCGATCGAGTTCGAATGTTAAAAAGTCGGAATGAGATTTACGGGAGTGAGCTCCGAAGTCGGTACTAACGAGCCTCGAGCCCGAAGGTCGATCGAAGAGTCGGCTCGAAAATCCTATCGAGCCCGTGGCCGAATCGATCCGCAAGGCACTGCTTCGAGGTCGAAAATGCGCGACGCCCATCTCGAAGGTCGGACTCGAGCCAAGACCGAAAGGCCTGACCCAGTAACGAGCTCGAGCTAGTATCGAGCTCACAGACAAGAGTCGTTGCGACCGCACCAAGAGAGAGAATCTTGGCGGGAATCAAGGAAGAGACAAGTCATCATGGGTCTTCCACTATATGTTTTATTTTATTATTTTTTGTAATGACCCTCTTCTATAAAATGGGGAATCCTTGTAAGCTAAAAGGGAGAGACAAAAAAAAATCACTTCTCAGATTGAAAGATATCCCTTTGTGCTTGCTTTACTTTATCTCATTCATTCTTATTGCCCACTATTTGCATTCTCATAGTCAAGAATATACGTATCTCTTTTTTCTACACGATTTATATCGAATCGTATCGCATATCCTTCGAACCACACACAAAAATATTATCCGATTTTTTCGGTAAACAGTTTGGCACCCACCGTGGGGCTAAGGGTAATAGTGATCGTTTGATACAAATCTAAAGTACACGTCAGCTTACAACTTTAAATCAGCAATGGCTTTACTTATCGACCACGAAGCCGGCCTTCAAGATGAAACCAACAACTTGGCACCCGGGGCCGGAAGGCCAATTAACGATGGCACCGAGGCTCGAATCGAAGTACCCGAAATTCGAGCCGAAATACCATTGGATGTCAATTCACAAATAGCTTTGGAGGCGAATCAGCATTCCGAACCGGAAAGAAGCATTCAGGGTGGTACTCGATTCATAGCCCGAGACACCTAAAACGCGGGGTAAATCGGGGCCAGCTTACGTATGATCTTCGAAATGCTACAAGCCCAACAAGTAGCGATAGCTCAGTTACAGAGCCAAACTCGCGCACAAAGCAGGCCGGATTTCAATCCACTTCGAGAAGTCACCCCCAGAACAGAGCCCGCCATAGTGAAATCAAATGAGCAAGAATCGGGGACTACTCCCGAAATTACTAAATTGCTCGAGTAACTCACAAAACGAGTCGAAGCCAACGATAAGAGAGTGGAAATATACAATGCCAGGGTCGATCAAATCCCGGGGGCTCCACCAATGATAAAAGGGCTTGATTCAAAAAGATTCATATAAAAGCCTTTTCCGTCGAGTGCGGCACCAAAACCAATCCCTAAAAAATTTCGTATGCCCGAAATTCCCAAATATAACGGTATGACCGATCCTAATGAACATGTCACCTCTTACACATGTGCCATCAAAGGTAACGATTTAGAGGACGATGAAATCGAATCCGTGTTGTTGAAAAAGTTCGGGGAGACCCTCTCGAAGGGAGCGATGATCTGGTATCACAATTTACCACCAAATTCCATCGATTCTTTTTCCAGGGTAGCAGATTCGTTCGTAAAGGCACATACTGGTGCCATAAAGGTTGCAACAAGGAAATCAGACCTCTTCAAAGTAAAGCAAAGGGAAAATGAAATGCTGAGAGAATTTGTATACCGATTTCAAATGGAACGCATGGAATTACCACCGGTCACAGACGATTGGGCCGTACAAGCTTTCACCCAAGGGTTGAACGAGCTAAGTTCGACAGCATCACATCGGCTGAAACAAAATTTGATCGGGTATCCAGCGATAACTTGGGTAAATGTACATAACCGATACCAATCGAAAATTAGGGTCGAGGATGATCAGTTGGGAGCTTCGTACGGACCCGTGCATCAAAACAGGACAACTATTAAAAACCAAAAGGAGATCGACAGAGAACAAAGGTCAAACAGAGACCGATATTGACCGTACGTCGCAGATCGGGTGAACAACGGTTCAGCATGCAATACAGTTCGGAACAATCGAAGGATTGATCGAGGGAAAAATTCTCGAGGACTTATGAGTAAGAGCGACTTCGATAAATATGCCGATCCTATAGAAGCACCTCGATTATCAGAATATAACTTCAGCGTTGGTGCATCCGCTATCGTGTCGGTCATCGGACGCATCAAAGACACTAAATGGCCTCGACCCATGCATACCGATCCTGCCCAAAGAAATCTCAATCAAATGTGCGAATATCATGGTACTCATGGCCACAGAACGGAAGATTGCAAGCAACTAAGAGAGGAAATAGCCCGCTTATTTAACAAAGGGCACCTTCGGGAATTTCTGAGTGATAGAGCGAAGAACCATTTTAAAAATAGGGATTTCAGCAAGCAAAACGAGCAAGAAGAACCGCAACACGTCATTCACATGATCATCGGCGGCATCGATACCCCTCAGGGACTAGTGCCTAAATGCACTAAAACATCGATTGTGAGGGAAAAGCGATCTCGGACTCAAGATTATGCACCCATGGGGACTTTGTCCTTCGATGATGAAGATGCAGAAGGGGTCATCCAACCTCATAACGACGCACTGGTAATATCCGTACTCATGAATAAAACTAAAATTAAGCGTGTGTTAATCGATCCAGGTAGCTCGGCCAACATCATCCGATTGAAGGTAATAGAGCAACTCGGCCTACAGGGTCAGATCGTACCCGCAACTCTGGTTCTAAACGGGTTCAATATGGCATGTGAAACCACCAAAGGCGAGATAATCCTACCAATAAACATGGCCGAAACCATCCAGGAAACAAAGTTTCACGTGATCGAAGACGATATGAGATACAACGTCCTTTTCGGAAGGCCATGGATCCACAACATGAGAGTTGTACCTTTGACCCTACACCGGGCCCTCAAATTTCCGACATCGAGAGGTGTCAAAATAGTGTACGGAGAACAACCAGCCACAAAGGAAATGTTCACCGTCGAGGAAGCTAAACCAATGTCCTCACCTTCGCCGATAAAAAGATCGGGCTCGGAAGGAGAACGGGACACCAAATAGCAATCACAGACATCGGCTTCGACCCAGCCAGATAAATAGAAAATCAAAGAGGATGATGATCAAAGGGTCCTTCGATCTTTCGTGATTCCCTATGACTCCGATGCCACCAAATCAACAATCGAGGAACTAGAGCAAGTCACACTAATCGAGCACTGGCCCGAGCAAAAGGTATACTTGGGAACGGGGTTGAGCCCCGAACTCAGGAAGAAACTCGTTCAATTTCTTATCGATAACATCGATTGTTTTGCTTGGTCCCATTTAGATATAACAGGGATCCCGCCGGACATAACGACGCATCGGCTAAGTTTGGATCCCAGGTTCAGACCGGTGAGGCTAAAGAGAAGACCTCAGTCCGAGGGAAAGCACGCATTCATAAAGGACGAGGTAACCAAGCTTCTCAAAGTAGGGTCTATTCGGGAGGTGAAATATCCCGAATGGTTAGCCAACGTAGTTGTAGTGCCTAAAAAAGGGAACAAACTTAAAATGTGTGTGGACTATAAGGATTTGAACAAAGCATGCCCCAAAGATTCCTTTCCGCTACCCAACATCGATCGCATAATCGATGCCACGGCCGACCACGAGATCCTCACTTTTCTCGATGCCTATTCTGGGTATAATCAAATCCAGATGAACCCGGAGGACCAGGAAAAGACTTCATTTGTCACAAAATATGGAACGTATTGTTATAATGTGATGCCCTTCGGGCTAAAGAATGCATGGGCTACTTACCAACGCCTAGTAAATAAAATGTTCGAAGAACAAATAGGAAAATCAATGGAAGTTTATATTGATAACATGCTAGTTAAATCCCTGCGCGCAGAGGACCATTTGACCCATTTGCAGGAAACGCTCGAAATTTTGAGGAAATACAACATGAAGCTCAACCCCGAAAAATGTGCTTTCGGAGTCTTTTCGGGCAAGTTCCTCGGCTTCATGGTGTCACATCAGGAAATAGAGATTAACCCCGATAAAATCAAGTCCATCGAAGACATCATCGTTGTGGACAGCGTGAAGCTGTACAAAGGCTAACGGGTCGGATTGCAGCCTTAGGCTAGTTCATTTCAAGATCATTTGATCGAAGTCACAAATTTTTCTCTCTACTCAAAAAGAAGAAAGATTTTGCTTGGACCCCGGAGTGCCAACAAGCATTAGAGGAACTAAAGCGGTATCTATCAAGCCCACCACTACTTCACACTCCAAAAACAGATGAAAAACTTTGTTTGTACTTGGCAGTATCGGAAGTCGCCGTAAGCGGTGTCCTAGTTCGAGAAGAGCAAGGTACGCAATTTCCCGTTTATTATATGAGTCAAACCTTAGGAGAAGCGAAAACTAGATATCCGCTCCTAGAAAAAATGGTACTTGCACTGATAAGTATGCAATTCCCCGTTTATTATATGAGTCGAACCTTAGGAGAAGCGGAAACTAGATATCCGCTCCTAGAAATATTGGCACTTGCACTGATAAGCGCCTCTAGAAAGTTAAGGCCGTACTTTCAATGTCATCCCATATGCGTGTTAACCACTTACCTGCTTCATAATATTTTGCACAAACCCGAGTTATCAGGCCGACTGGCCAAATGGGCCGTCGAACTCAGTGGGTACGATATCGAATATCAACCCCGTATGACCATCAAGTCTCTAATTTTAGCAGACTTCGTGGCCGATTTCACGCCAACCCTCGTACCCGAAGTCAAAAAAGAACTCCTGTTGAAATCAGGTACATCATCGGGGGTATGGATCCTTTTTACGGACAGGGCTTCGAACGTTAAAGGGTCCGGGCTGGGCATAGTTTTGAAATCACCCACGGGTAACATTATTAGGCAATCTATTAAAACTATCAGGTTGACTAACAACGAGGCCGAGTATGAAGCCATGATTGCAAGTCTCGAGCTAGTTAGAAACTTCGGAGCAGTAGTCATTGAAGCCAATTGCGACTCTTTACTGGTGGTGAGTCAAGTAAACAAAACCTTTGAAGTTTGAGAAGGTAGAATGCAAAGGTATTTAGACAAACTTCTTGTCACTTTGCACCATTTCAAACAATGAACTTTACGGCATGTTCCACGAGAATAGAATAATGAGGCCGATGCGCTTGCGAATTTGGGATCGTCGGTTGAGGTAGATGACTTGGGCTCGGGGAATGTTGTTCAACTTTCGAGATCGGTAATAGAAGAGGGTCACACCGAGATAAATTCTACAAGCTTAACTTGGGATTGGAGAAACAAGTATATTGAATACTTAAAGAGCGGAAAGCTCCCATCGGACCCTAAAGATTCTAGAACCCTACAAACTAAAGCTGCTCGATTCACATTGGCTTCGGACGGAACGCTATACCAAAGAACATTTGATGGACCGTTGGCAGTATGCTTGGGTCCGGGAGATACCGATTACATCCTACAGGAAGTGCATGAGGGTACTTGCGGGAATCACTCCGGAGCCGATACATTAGTTCGAAAAATAATCAGAGCAGGCTATTATTGGATCGATATGGGCAAAGATGCGAAGGAATTTGTTCGTAAATGTGACAAATGTCAAAGGTTTGCTCTAATGATCGATCAACCTAGAGAGCAACTTCACTCAGTCTTATCCCCATGGCCGTTCATGAAATGGGGAATGAATATCGTCGGCCCTCTGCTATCGACCCCAGGTAAAGCCAAATTCATTTTATTTATGACTGACTATTTTTGTAAATGGATTGAAGCACAGGCGTTCGAGAAAATAAGAGAGAAAGAAGTTATAGACTTTATTTGGGATCATATCATATGCTGATTCGGGATACCCGTCGAAATAGTGTGTGACAATTGAAAATAATTTGTTGGCAGCAAAGTAACAAGATTCCTCGAAGACCACAAAATAAGAAGGATACTATCGACGCCATACCACCCCAGTGGGAATGGACAGGCCGAATCAACGAACAAAACTGTCATTCAAAACTTAAAGAAGAGGTTGAACGACGCTAAAGGAAAATAGAGAGAAATCCTGCCCGAAGTCCTTTGGGCATATCGGACGACGTCAAAATCCAGTACGGGGGCGACCCCATTATCCTTAGTATATGGGTCCGAAGCATTGATACCAGTCGAAGTTGGTGAACCCAGTACCAGATTTAGATTCGCGATGGAAGAATCAAATAACGAGGCTATGAATACCAGCCTCGAACTATCGGACGAAAGACAAGAAGCTGCTCTCGTCTAATTGGCCGCCCAAAAGCAGCGAATCGAAAGATATTATAATCGAAGAACCAAGCTCCGCCATTTCAAGCCCGGGGACTTAGTGTTAAGAAAAGTTACCATCAATACCCGAAATCCGAACAAAGGAAAACTAGGACCCAATTAGGAAGGACCATATCAGGTGCTCGAGAACATCGGAAAGGGATCGTACAAGCTCGGCATTATAAACGGCAAACATCTATCAAGCAGCTGGAATGTATCACATCTAAAACGGTACTACTGCTAAGGTACGACCTTTCTATATTCATTTATATTTCAAAATTGACCCCTGCAGAAGTCCGAACAAGGGCTAAGATGGATCTTTCGCTTGAAAGTATGCGTTGCACTCTTTTTCCCTTAGACCGGTTTTATCCCAAATGGGGTTTTCGGCAACGTTTTTAATGAGGCAACCATTAATCGTGTTGCACTTACAACAATCGACCTCGAATAACTGAGGGGGCATTAGGCCCTCAAACATATCGAGTTCAGATGCAAGAGAGTTATTTTACAACAACAGTGTTCCAATAGGAAAAATTGTAAGAGCCAAATGGTCGAAACGAACCATGCTCATGTAGATTGGCCCGAACCCAGGCGCGGAACATGAACACGTGTAATAACGTGCGAAGAAAGTTCTCTTCTTTATCGGCATCTTATATCCCAGGAAAATTCCTCTATTTTGAGATTTATTATGCAAACAGAATCAAGTTAAATTTGACCAATTATGCCTATGGGCTACATTGCATCGAGACCGAATCATTCACTTTCACTGCTAAGCCTACGGGCTACTTTTTACCTCGAGTTCGAATTATTCATTCGACAACTAAAGCCTACGGGATACTTTTATTTCGAGTTCGAGCAATCACTCACTCGACCATCATGCCCACAGGCTACATTACCTCGAGTTTGAATCATTCACTCGACGACTAAAGCCTACAAGCTACTTTTATTTCGAGTTCGAGCAATCACTCACTCGACCATAACGCCCACGGGCTATATTACCTCGAGTTCGAATTATTCACTCGATGACTAAAGCCTACACGCTACTTTTATTTCGAGTTCGAGCAATCACTCACTCAACCATCACGCCCACGGGCTACATTACCTCGAGTTAGAATCATTCACTCGACGACTAAAGCCTACGGGCTACTTTTATTTTGAGTTTGAGCAATCACTCACTCGACCATCATGCCCACGGGCTACATTAACTCGAGTTCGAATCATTCACTCGACGACTAAAGCCTACAGGCTACTTTTATTTCGAGTTCGAGCAATCACTCACTCGACCATCACGCCCACGGGCTACATTACCTCGAGTTCGAATTATTCACTCGACGACTAAACTTACGGGCTACTTTTATTTCGAGTTCGTGCAATCACTCACTTGACCATCATGCCCACGGGCTACATTACCTTGAATTCAAATTATTCACTCGACAACTAAAGCCTACGGGCTACTTTTCGAGCAAATCACTCACTCGACCATCACGCCCACGGGCTACTTTTATTTTGAGTTCGAGCAATCACTTACTCGACCATCACGCCCACGGGTTACATTACCTTGAGTTATAATCATTCACTCGACGATTAAAGCCTAGGGGCTAGTTTCACTTCAAGTTCAAGCAAAGCACTCAACTATTATGCCTACGGATTATATTTCTTCAAGATCGAATCACTAACTCAACTAGTATACCCTAGGGCTACATCACTTCGAACAAATCAATAACAGAGACTACAAAGTCCAAATTTTATTGAATTGTTAAGATCCTTATGAAAACATTTGTAAAGGCATGCATAAAGTCTGCACAAATCGGCCGAAGTTGTCTATATACAAAAATTTCTACATGATTACAAACATAACTATGGACTAATATTCCTGATCACCCTCGGATCCGCTCTTGCTACGGCCATCTGACAAGCATTAAATACATTGAAAGGCTGAATCGATAGGATATCTATCACATACATCATAATCGACCCCTGTGGGAACGTCGGCTTATGACCCGATCGAACCACCAAACATCATATTGATTCTCACCGCATCCTTCGTGAGAAACGAGGGGACTATCTGTATACGGTCGAAATAGATTTTGGCCTACCTACGTTCGATCGAGTTCGAGTGTTAAAAAGTCGGAATGAGATTTTTAGGAGTGAGCTCCGAAGTCGGTACTAACGAGCCTCGATCCCGAAGGTCGATCGAGGAGTCGGCTCGATAACCCTATCAAGCCCGTGGCCAAATCGATCCGCAAGACACTGCTTCGAGGTCGGAAATGCGCGACGCCCATCTCGAAAGTCGGACTCGAGCCAAGACCGAAAGGCCCGACCCAGTAACGAGCTCGAGCTAGTATCGAGCTCACAGACAAGAGCCGCTGCGACCGCACCAAGAGAGAGAATCTTGGCGGAAATCAAGGAAGAGACAAGTCATCATGGGCCTTCCACTATATGTTTTATTTTATTATTTTTTGTAATGACCTTCTTCTATAAAAGGGAGAATCCTTGTAAGCTAAACGAGAGAGACAAAAAAAAAATCACTTCTCAGATTGAAAGATATCCCTTTTGTGTTTGCTTTACTTTATCTTATTCATTCTTATTGCCCATTATTTGCATTCTCATAGTCAAGAATATACGTATATCTATTTCTCTATACGATTTATATCGAATCGTATCGCATATCCTTAGAACCACACACAAAATCTAACGTTATCCGATTTTTCCGGTAAACACTGGTCAATATACCTATCATTATTAAACTGGTAATATTTATATAAGTCGTTTGCCATTTCAAACTCGTCCATGCCAGATCTAGCTAATGACGAAAGGTTTGAAAATTGTAATGCTTGTCTACACTATGTGTAATTTCATTCTGTAGTTTCATACTCATCCATGCAGAATTTGAAAATTGTACCATGAACATTAGTTGTAGCATTTTATGAAAGAATTCACACTTTTTCTAAAAGGAGGATCTGTGTATAAAATGTAATGTACTACTATTTCTTCTAAAATCTTCTTCCTTTTTTGTGTTTCCTATTTAAGTTTCTCGTGAAACTTTTAGTTTACATTTGGAAGAAAAGTTTACCTTTTATATGTGTCCGAGTGTTCCTTTGCTTCAAAGGGAGGCATCCCGTACAGAAACTCAAAGCATAGGATACCAAGTGATGTTTGGCATATTTAGATATGTGTTGATGTTACTTTACCCATGTTTTAACCGCTTCTTGATGTTATTTGATCTTTAAAATATCCAACATGGTTTAATTATTGGTTTTATGACTAATTAAGTTGTGTGTGATGATTTAGGGTATTTGGAGCGCAAAAATATGAAGAAAAGGTGCTCTAGCTAGAGGAAGAGGGGTTGGATGCGTAGAATCCAATCTAGAAAAAAATCATAGTTCGTGCACCCTTAGCAGTGAAGTCGGCCCATAGCATCCGTCTTAGCATCCGCACCTGGGCAAAGCTGAAAAGTGGAGGACGAGGTGGATGCGAAGCATCCACCCTAGCTTGCGAAGCTGAGAAGTGGAGGACGAGGTGAATGCGAAGCATCCACCCTAGCATGCGAAGCTGAGAAGTGGAGGACGAGGTGGATGCGACACATCCACCCTAGCATCAATCCCTGAAGCTGATTTGGATTAGAAATAGGAGAACTTTGGCCCACGACTTTTATACGCAATATATAAGCCAAAAACGCCTCTTTTAGGTCATCTAACATATTGGGAAGGGGAAAAAAAGCCACGATAAAGCTGTGGAGGCCGGAATTCATCAAGTTCCATCTTTCTCCCACCAAACTTAGTAATTTTTATGTTTCTTTGTATGATTTGTTATTTGGCTACCATGTCTATATGGAGCTAAACTTCACATTCTAGGGTTGTGGTTTTTTCATGACTATTGTTATTCGGATATTGATTTTGACTTCTTGATTTATCATATTAGTTTATTTATTCAATCTTGCACTTAATTATTTAATTGCTTGATCACCAATTGAATATTATCTACGAATCTAGAATTGAACTCGAAAGTGAAAATTCTATATTGCATATAGGATTGAGTAGGGCAAGTTCTTGAACTCGGGCATTGGGGAACGGATTCGTGGTTAGGATAGACATATACCTAATTGCCTTGCTTGGTTGATTTACAAGAATTATAAATGCGTTCTTGTTGATTCTAACTCCATAGACATATAGGCGTTAGGTTAGCTTGAATAGGCGAGTAAGAACTCGACAGATTCTTTTGAGCAATATTAACCATGTCAACCAATAAGCTAGATAAATTAGTCGGTCAATTCAATTGAAGAATACAATAGGATTATTAGATAGCCCATAACCCTAGATCGTTTTCATTACATTGATATCATAAAAATCTGCTCTTTCTCTGTTCAAAGTTTATTATTTATATTTTTTATTTAATTAGTTTAGAATAAAATATTTTTAGGTTTAATTCTTGTTTAGATAATTAGGATAGTCTAATTTAGTTAATAGTTAATCATAAGTCCTCGTGGGTTCGACATCCGACTTTTAGTCACTTTATTACTTGACGACCGCGTATACTTGCGTGAGTGTGTTTGGTCGCAACAAGTTTTTGGCGCCGTTGCCGGGGACTTAGAAATTAACTATTTTTCTACAGTAGGCTTTTACTTTTATCTTTACAAGTTTTTTTTCTTCTCTTTTTGTAAATATTTTATTTTTATAACTATTTAATTTTTCTCTTAGTGTGTTTCTAGTTCTTTTACCATGACATCTGGGGATGAAATATATGGAGGTAAGGTTATTGATGAAGACTCTTGGTTGACGGAAGACTTATATGGCCCATCATTTTGGGCTTGTCATGACCTGAACTCTTGGAAAGCTGAATTTGAATATGGGAGTAAGGGTTGATATTGGGACGAATATTCTCGATTAAGGGAATATACGGAACGACGTTGTCTTTTGACAACGTTGGTGAATGATCGGTCTAAGGAGAGAGATGATCTTGCACATAAAATTGATAATTTTGGCTTGGCTGTGCATAACTTGGATGCAAATTTGAATGAAAAGGTTGATGCGTGTAATGGCCAACAATTTAATGATGAGTTGTGTGAAACTGAAAAAAATCTTCTAGACCAAATTGAGGAGCTAAAACGAGAATACCAATCATTAGACCATGTTTTTCTTGAGGATGCCAATGTTGAGAAGAATGCTCTAGAGTCATATGAGGGAATAGATAACATTACTTTGGGAGACTTGAGTGTGTGTATATATGGGGATATAAATAGTAGTACAATTCATGAGTTAAGGCGCATTAGACCTCATTCCAATATTTTTTCCACATTGTGTTTAGATAGTAAGATAGTAATCGAGCCATCTGAACCAATGAGGGGGTCAAAGGGTGAGGATGAGAGTGCCTATATTCTTGAATTTGTCATGCCAAAAAATAAAAAATACATTCCTTATCTAAAGGCCGAGAAGTGTAGAGTGAAAAATTTATTACTTGGCCTGATTATCTTTGTAGCCCCACCACTGGAGCATAGCCGCAGACTGGATGCCATATTAGGGGATCAATTCATGAGTTCGAGGTGGAGGCAAAAAGCGGTTCACGTCGTGCCACGACATTAAATCAGGCACTTGTTGGGAGGCAACCCGGCTTTACTGCTTTCTTTTATTTTTGTTTACTTTCTATTTTATTTTATTTTTATTATTTTGTAGTATTTATTTTTGTTTTGTAGGATTATGAGCATAGGAAGCAAAGCCATTAGAAGAGTGCAAAAGCGAGCTAGATGGTGAGGACTAAGTGTGGGGTGCCCACACAAAGGACGATGCCTGGGGGCAGTCTGAGTACCTCGTGAGCCGCTATTGCTTCGGCCTTTGGCCTATCAGGGAGTCTCGTTTACCCTCTTATTATTTATAGTGTGTATTGAGGACATTGCAAAATTTTAAGTGTGGGGTGAGAAAATCGTTTGGATGAGTTTCTGTGCTATTTTAGTTTAGTTGTAGTACTCATTCTTAAGTGTAGTAGCTTTTGTGAAGAAAAAAAAACGAAAAATTAGAAAAATTGGACTTTTCCCGACGATTGATCTCCTAGACAGTTTTCTTGAGGGATTAAAGTCTAAACAAAAAATCCAAAAATATATCTTTTAGCTTTCTTTAGATAGTAATAATCCCCTGTGGTTTTTCTTTGTGCCTCGGTTCTTTTTCATGGGATGTAGTTTGAACCGGGTAGTTTTTTTTTCCGAGTAGATTAGGAATTTAGGGAATAAAAGGAGCAAGAATGATGAACCTAGGCGCCCTTGACTTGTTTGATAGTAGCATATTTATGCTTTGGCATTTGTAGTATCTCCCCTATATTTTGATATTAATCTTGATGCCTTTATATATTGGATAACATGTTTTGTGACGACTATTTTTCGTTTTCTTGACTTGTGTTCACTTTGCGCTTAATGCTTAATATCTCGTGGCTTCGTGAATACTTGCATTATTTGAGAGTCGGAATGTGATCGTCCTTAGTGAGTCATGTGCCATGTGTGGTGAGGTTTTTGTGTAGTCCATGTATTGTACTTGTGTCTAGAACTTGCCCGGTATGTGAGTTGAAGCAAAATTTTAGGTGATGCTCGGTTTGAAAAATGATTTTAGGCTTTCTTTGATCTTTTTGAGCTTATTACTTATCACAAATAAAATCTATCCCTAGTTAATCCTTTTTGAGCCTGTAGACCTGTTATTTGGTACCCACATTACAAGCCTATACCCTTTTTATTCTTAATTGACATTGTTTTGATCCTTTTACCTCTTAAAGCACTTTAATTGTTAGATGAGCGCTAAAAGAAGTAAGAAGGGACTAAGTGTGGGGTGACTTTTGAGTGGAACCAATGAAAGAAAGAAGGGTGCACTTATTTTGTAAAATAATACACCACTAGCGGAAATTGAAAGAAAGAAAAATATAAATGAATAAATTGTTGTCTTGTTCTTGCTAGTGGGTATGAATTAAAGTGGTGCTTAAAGAAAAAGGGACTATTTTGGGGGTGATATTGTTTATGAAATTGAAATGGTATTGAAGAATCTGCGCTTAAGTTATTTGGTGATGTGTTAAAGTGCTTAGGAGGTTGAGTCACTATTTCTAAAATATATCCTACCCTTCCCTTAGCCCACATTACAACCATGAAAAAGTCCTAATTGATTTTAGATCGAGTGAGCTTACATTAGTAGAGATTTACATTAAGGGCAAGCCTATGGTACCAATTTCATGCATGTGACTTCTTTGTGAGAGTGAGCGATTTTCTTTGATATATGTGAGTCATTAAAATATAATTGATCATGAGATTCGAATGTGTGGATTAAACTTGCTCTCTTGTTCTTGTTGTGAGGGCACATGGTTTCACGAGGGATAGGTAACGTTATTAGACTTCTCTATGATGTTGGGTGTTCAAGCCATGAGTGCATAGTGATATTAAGTCAGTTTTTGAGGTTAGGGTTGTTGTGAGCATGTTGTCTTTGTTTAAATATTTTTAAAGAATGACATAAGAAAAAGGAAGTGTATATGATGCATATTCTAGAGCCTAATTATTGCAAATAACCATGGTCATAGGTGCAGTGTGCTTTGAATGATAAGAGCTTAATTTTGTTTCGTCTACTATAGGATGGTTTGTTCGAGGACGAACAAAGGTTTAAGTGTGGGGTAGTGATGTTTGGCATATTTAGATATGTGTTGATGTTACTTTACCCATGTTTTAACCGCTTCTTGATGTTATTTGATCTTTAAAATTCCCAACATGGTTTAATTATTAGTTTTATGACTAATTGAGTTGTGTGTGATGATTTAGGGTATTTGGAGTGCAAAAATATGAAGAAAAGGTGCTATAGCTAGAGGAAGAGGGGTTGGATGCGTCGAATCCAATCTAGAAAAAATCATAGTTCGTGCACCCTTAGCAGTGAAGTCGGACCATAGCATCCGCCTTAGCATCCGCACCTGGGCAAAGCTGAGAAGTGGAGCATCCGCCTTAGCATCCGCACCTGGGCAAAGCTGAGAAGTGGAGGACGAGGTGGATGCGAAGCATCCACCCTAGCATGCGAAGCTGAGAAGTGGAGGACGAGGTGGATGCGACGCATCCACCCTAGCATCAATCCCTGAAGCTGATTTGGATTAGAAATAGGAGAACTTTGGCCCACGACTTTTGTACGCAATATATAAGCCAAAAATGCCTCTTTTAGGTCATCTAACATATTGGGAAGGAGAAAAAAAGCCACGATAAAGCTGTGGAGGCCGGAATTCATCAAGTTCCATCTTTCTCCTACCAAACTTAGTAATTTTTATGTTTCTTTGTATGATTTGTTGTTTGGCTACCATGTCTATATGGAGCTAAACTTTACATTCTAGGGTTTTGATTTATCATATTAGTTTATTTATTCAATCTTGCACTTAATTATTTAATTGCTTGATCACCAATTGAATATTATCTACGAATCTAGAATTGAACTCGAAAGTGGGAATTCTATATTGCATATAGGATTGAGTAGGGCAAGTTCTTGAACTCGGGCATCGGGGAACGGATTCGTGGTTAGGATAGACATATACCTAATTGCCTTGCTTGGTTGATTTACAGGAATTATAAATGCGTTCTTGTTGATTCTAACTCCATAGACATATAGGCGTTAGGTTAGCTTGAATAGGCGAGTAAGAACTCGACAGATTCTTATGAGCAATATTAACCCTGTCAACCAATAAGCTAGATAAATTAGTCGGTCAATTCAATTGAAGAATACAATAGGATTGTTAGATAGCCCATAACCCTAGATCGTTTTCATTACATTGATATCATAAAAATCTGCTCTTTCTCTGTTCAAAGTTTATTATTTATATTTTTTTATTTAATTAGTTTAGAATAAAATATTTTTAGGTTTAATTCTTGTTTAGATAATTAGGATAGTCTAATTTAGTTAATAGTTAATCATAAGTCCTCGTGGGTTCGACATCCGACTTTTAGTCACTTTATTACTTGACGACCGCGTATACTTGCGTGAGTGTGTTTGGTCGCAACAAGTTTTTGGCGCCGTTGCCGGGGACTTAGAAATTTGCTATTTTTCTAGATTAGACATTTTTTTATCTATTCATGTTTTTGCAGTTAAAAATTTGCTATGCTAAATTTTTATACATGTCATGTGAAGGTAAAAGCAAGTTAACATAAAAGAATTTTTTTTTTTTTTTTTAAAAAAGAAGAAAAACAGATACCACACAAAGCCATGCTAATACAGTAACTTTTATATAAAACTTCCAACATATCTCGTATGACATGAACCATGTTAATGTAACTTCTTGCACATAACACAGTCTAGGGTGCCACACATAGTATTCTAAGATAAGTTATCAGTTGCCCATTCAAAGATTCAATTCTCCTTCTTTTGAAGATCATCTCTTTAAGATGCACAATATCAAGAAAATTCTGCCGAAAAAAGTATAAGTTTAGGCACGAAGACAAACATCTCTTCAATAATTTCTGCATCTGAAAAATATTCTGCGGGTGCAACAAAACAGAATATGTCACCTTTCATTGATGCTCACAAGACACTACTTTGTTTTTATCTTTTTAGTGAAATTCGATACCTATCCAGCCATATCCCGCAAGAATGAGTTCACAAATCGTACACTACTGGGTAGCACGCACTCTCAGGAACTTGTAGTACATCCCTTAGCCATCATATACCAGGGAAACTACACGAATTATAGAAAATTACAAAAAGGGATAGCAGAAAGAACAGTCAGAGAATCAAAATTGAAATAAAATCCAAGCAACCTGACTGAAAGCAATTTGAAAGCAATCGATATATGAGAAGAAAAACGTTGTTGTACAGCCTATTTGGCAAACTTGTGTATAGCAACAAATGACTTTTCACCATCATGTGTAGAAACTGATAAATATGTTTTAACTGCGTGAGTCAACTTTATTCCGGGAATTACGAAGTACATGTTCCACAAACAAGAAGGGTGTTCTTGTGCTAAAATTGTATGTTCAACTCTATTTAGTTCAACGGACGATATAGAGTAACATGTAAAAGATTATTCACAAGAAAGCCTTTTGAATGATTTTATCATAAACTATATTGTATGTCGAATGATCGTCATCACTATCTGGGTTTGGCAGTCGAATTAATATCTTGACACAATTGGAAGCTTTTGCTCTCGAAAATGCAACATAAAGTTGGCCATGTGAAAACACTGGTTCTCGTAAATATATTCCAATAAAATCTAATATTTGACCTTGTGCTTTATTTATAGTCATAGCAAAATACAGTCTTACTGGAAATTATGTTCTTTTAAACTGCATTGGTGATTTTTCATCTTTTGATGACATGACAAGTGAGACTTACTTAGTTAGTAAAAACACCTCCACCCACGACCGTTAGGTCCTGGGTTCGAGTCACGCTGGAGGGAAAGTGTGAAAACACTACAGATATTTCTAATTTGGGAGGGGTTTAAAAAAAAAAATCTTCTGATGACATCAATGGTATTCTCAGAATGAACACATGTGTATTTTTAAAGTTTGGGAGGGGTTTAAAAAAAAAATCTTCTCATGACATGAATGGTATTCTTGGAATGAACACATGTGTATTTTTAAATTCACCTCTTGCAATTTTTGCGCTTATAACATGCGTTTTAAAATCACAACATGTAAATCTTGTGCCATAACATAAACCTTCACAAGGATTTAAATTTCGTAGTAATATAATTGGACAATTTTCTTTCAAAGTTAATCTGTAAGGAGGTAAACCAGCAGGATTTAAAAAATGCAAAAAATCTTCATACTGACTTTGATCATTCAATTCACATGTTTCATCAATTGCAACAAATGTTTTAGCTTCTTTTGGAAATTTGGCTATAAGCATATCATTTATTTTATTTACAAAATCATTTTTCGTCGTCAAAATAACTCGGGAAGTCACAGAAGATGCATCACATAAGAAATCATACATATTAGGAAATGTTGTTTCAAATAATGCATTCAAAGATTCATGTTCAGTAGTATAAGGGACAATAAATGAATTTGGAATTTCAATTTTGTTTTCAAAAGTAAGAGGTTTTTTTCCATTTCCTATTGTCATCAAATATTCACAAAGGCCGAATCAGTTTTTGCACGCATGTTTTCTGACTGTTATAATTTTTCAAGTCGGGGCCAAATGTCAGAATATAATAAACTTTCATGAATAAAATCTTCTCTTTTTCCGTTTCGAACTACTGGTAGAGTTTGTCTAAAATTACCACCAAAGACAACAACTTTACTACCAAAAAACACATTAGTATTCAAAAGATCTTTCAAAAGTAGATCAAAAGTTTCAATCATTTTCTTTTTTGCCATCGACATTTCATCCCATACAATTAATTTTGCATCTCGAATCAAACAAGAAAGTGAACTTTGTTTGCTAATATTGCAATTAAAGTTTTCATCAATGTCAATGGGAATTTTAAAACGGGAATGAGTTGTACATCCACCTGGAAGAATTGAAGCCGCAACTCCAGAGGTTGCTATTGCTAGAGCAATAAATCCTTTAGATTGCACAGTAGCTAATAAGGCACGATATAAAAAAGTTTTACTTGTTCCTCCAGGACCGTCAACAAAAAAAGCTCCTGCTCTGTTCGAAGATATTCTGTCTATAATCACATTTAGGCCATCTATTGTTCATGGTTCAACTTTTGTCGCAGTAATAACTCTTCTTCAGTAACGATTATGTTTCTTTCGAAGAATATTTCTCTTGCTTCTTTGGCAGCCTTTGAAGCCTTGCAATTTTCAGGGATAAGTTTATACTCATTAATGTTATGTCCTATCAAATGTAAGATGTCATTGAGACAATCTAAAACTTTATATCGAATACTTTTCGTTCCGATGTCTGGTAAAGTTTTGAAGTCTTCAGACATAGAATCCTCGAATTTCTCCCACAATTCTCTTGGATTAGCAGGATCACAATATACAAACAATGTACCAAACAAGCGTCTCAAGCTACATGGCATTTGATAACTCTCTACTTCTATCATGCATTCAGTTAAGTTATTGTCACAATGAAGTAGTCCTTTTTTTGAGCTGATCCTCTGAATGTATCGCAATGTACTTCATTTACAGTTAGTAGGTTTTCATATGATTTTGGTCCTCTTATATTCATTAATAATAATCTCAGATAATATCTTTCACCTTCTGTTCGATGACATGTTATAACACGTCCGATGACATTACCCTTTGTTCGACGAGTCCACATTTTATATTGTATTGACCATACAAAATTTTGTGGAAATTCTTTATACAATAGATTGAACTTTATTGCATCTTTATTTGTTTTGTTCATAGCAAAAAATTCTGTTAACATTATTTTTCTAATTATAGGATTATTCATAATTGAGTTTATACTCGACGCACTCCTAAAAGAAATAAATTATTGTCCTTCAAGATGTAACTGAAGATGATAAACAACTGGTATCATTTCATTAATAGGAAAGCCAAATAAACGCTATATAGCCTCAGGTGGTGATACCCATCTAGCAGATTGATATTCTTTTATTTTATCTACTTCAACATTAACGTCATTGTCATGGATGTGAAATGCGATTTTATCATGTCCTTTGCAAATGTATTTATAAATATATTTAACAACTTAAATATCTAAACAAATTTTAACATTTATGTGACAATTAAATTTTTCAAGTAAGAATGGATTATAAGGGACAACCCATGAGTTATCGAAATAGTGATCTTTAACTTTTACAAGTCCCGTGTTTCACCTTCTATAAATTGGGTAAGAATTTTTTTCCTTTTGATGTTTGATCAGCAAAACTTCTTGGATATTTGAATTTGCAACAACTTTTTTTCTTTTGCATACATGAATTTGTAGAATTTAACTTACCACAAGGTCCATCCATCATATGTTGGGAACAAGTTTATATAGGGTTTCTTCAGCTTTACAATCAGGTAACTCAGCACGAACAATATTGTCATAAGATTCTGGAGTAAGTAGTTTGTATTCATTAGTAAGTATAATAAGGAAATGAGCATGTGGTAAGCCATATTTTTGAAATTCTATAGTATACATAAAAGCTGCAACTTTTTCAAAGATATTTCTTTTTAATCTTCTATCTTTGTTCTAAAAACTCGACTAATTAAATCAGGTATGTTTTGTGCTTCGTCAGTTGATAGCAATTGCTCTTTTATCTCGGGCCAAGATGGGTTACAAGTCATCGTTGTGAATAAATCAGGTTTTCCAAATTGTTGTACTAAAGAAATAACATCTATGTAGCGTCCACGCATGTCTCTTGGTCCTCCTATAAAAGTAACAGAAAGGAATGTTTGTTTTCCTATATTTGAAGCGTCTTTTTCTCCAAGTCTTAAAACATCAATGAGTCCTTGTAGCATTTCTATTCTAAAGAGATCTGGGTTGAATGAAAAAAAGTCCAATCTTTGTGTTTCAAGTTTTATGTGTTCATCTACTGAATATTGCCGAAATAATCTTCCAAAATGCAAAGTTTCATTTATTTCATCTTCTCTCATTTGGAATTTATAAGAGTAATATTCACGAACAAAGATATTATCTCTTTTTCGTTTTCCTTTTTCAATATTTTGAGCTTCCATGTCAAGGTATCCATCAACAGAACACATATTTCTAATATTTGGTAATTCTTCGTGTTCACAATAGGCTCGACGTTTAGAAGAATCTTTTGGTTGTATAATTTTTTTAATGCCACAGTGTCATCCACTTTGATCATGTGGAAATAATAGTAGGTACTGTAACAGATCATAACATCTGTAATAGTAGTTCACTATTTGAGATCTGTTGCTATGAGTGTAGATTCGAATATGAGGTGTAGAACTAACTTCAGTGATTTCTTTTTCAACCCATATTCCTGCAACTTCTGATGTAGTAGGAAGATTGTATACACATTGATCCAAACCTGAGTCAGATTTATGTGCAATATTGTAGTTCGATAGATTTGGAACATCTATTAGGGAGTTTAAGAAAATGGAGTATGGATTAATTCTTAGTATATTCATGAGCTTTTTGACAATTGATTCATGGATTTTTTCAGAGCAAGTCATTATGTTAGCTAATTCGTTATCGTTGTCGTAGAAGTATAGTTGTAAATTTCTTGCTATTCCACTCGGAGGCAGTAAATCATTTATAAAATGGTACATCTTCCCTTATAAATACCACGATTTCTTTTTACTAATTCTTTGTCATAATTTATACGAAGTGATGTAAATGCAAACATATTATTGTATGTTCTGATATATGTTCGAAAATATTTATATTATTCAGTAGTTCCTAAATATAAATTTTGCAGTTCAGCAGGCATCTCATGTGAAACTAACTTGATCGAACCATTGTTACAAAAGAATCCAGGTGGTTCATATTCAATTTATTTTAGGAACAGTCTTCAAGGGAACTGTCACGACACAAAATCCGACAAGTCGTGGTGGCACCTAACCCACCCGCTAGGTAAGCCACTTAACCACTAATCAATTTCAATAACAATTAATAAAGCAATTTAAGTAAATAATTATCTTAACCTTATATATTCCCCAAGAACTGGTAGTACAAATCATGAGCTTCTAATAATAGAATTTACAAAGCTGGTATGAAGTAAATACATCATCTGTTTGAAAAGTACATAAACAGAGTTTTATGAATCTAAGGCTACCATGAACAAGAGGCAGCTACAACCGGAACGCAGGTACATCTTCAGATCCAACTCCCAACGAACATAGCAACATCAACAGCCAACATCTGCACGCAAGGTGCAAAAGTGTAGTATGAGTACAACCGGCCTCATGTACTCACTAAATAACAAACCTAACCTTAGGTTGAAAGTAGTGATGAGCTTGTACTAAGGTCGGGTCCCAACTTCAATAACCAACAATAGTTCATAACAACATAAACAAGTAATACCAGAAGTAACTCAACAATCAAATGCTCAGCAAAAATATGATTTCTGAAAATAGTTCTATCTTTCAAGTACATCAATGAAAACCCAAATCATTTACCGGAGTTGCCAAAAATATGAATAAGTTTGAAACTAATAATTTTCTCAAAATCCTTTCAATAATAAATAAGATGTTTCATTTTTCTTTCCAGATAACCAGTGTAAAACAAATGCATCACTATGCCCATCTGCCAACATGTGTGAGAAATTATGAATGATGTAATATCGTACAACATAAGGAAAAATACATCTCTATGCATGTATGTCATGTGTGCATGTCAATGCAATGTATCTCAGAGATGAACTCATATGCATACTCTCAGAGTATCAATTCACGTAGTCCTCCCCATCACTCAGTCCTCACAGTCGCTCAGTCCTCACAGTCACTCAATCCTCCCAATCGCTCGGCACTCATACTCAGTAGGTACCTGCACTTACTGGGGGTGTGTACAGACTCCGGAGGGGCTCCTTCAGCCCAAGCACTATAATCTGCAAGGACAAATCACGGGTTGCACGAACAACTCAAATGCTATAGTATCAATATCTGTATCCGCACGGACAACTCACGTGCTATAATAAGCCAATCTGGCCTGCTGCGGCATGCAACCTGATCCCATAATAATAAAGTATATAAAGCCAATATGGCCTGCTGCGGCGTGTAGCCCGATCCCATAATTATCCTCACAATCAGGCTCTCAGCCTCACTCAGTCATCAATCTCTCCAGTCTCTCTCTCATGGGATGACAATATCATGCAAATAGCCCGAAAATGATGATATGATGTATCAATAAATAACAACAGAGACTGAGATATAATATGTAATGGCATGAATATGACTAAATATGAATTTTTAATTTAAAATAAATAATTCACAACAATATGACCTATGTGGGTCCCAATAATACCGGCACATAGCCTCAACATGATTTTTAATATGATTCTCAGCTCAATTTCTTTAGCACATAAAACTACATATAAAATTCCAAGATTATTTAACTACAAAATTTCACGGAAACAATTATGTCATAATTTCCATGGTGCACGCCCACACGCCCGTCACCTAATGTGCGTCACCTCCCAATAATTTATATAATACATATATTCAGGGTTTAAACCCTCAGCTCCAAGATTAGAAGAGTTACTTACCTCGAACAAGCCGAGTCCAATATCAGACAAGCTAAACAATGCTCCAGAAATCCCATTCTACACGTATCAACTACTGAACGGCTCGAATCTAGCCACAATTAATTCGATTCAGTCAATATCAACTATTGTAATTAATTCCATAAGGAAATACTAATTTTCCAATAAAAATTCAAAATTAACTCAAAAATCGCCCGTGGGACCCACGTCTTGGAACCCGACAAAAGTTACAAAATATGAACGCGCATTCAACCACGAGTCCAACCATATAAATTTTACTCAAATCTTCAAATTAAACCAAGAGGGATTTCACAATTTTTCAACTTAATTCACCAATTAAATGTTAAAAACAACCATGGATTCGGGTAATTTGATTAATATTGAATTACGAATACTTACCCCGTTGTTTTCCTTGAAAATCTCCCGAAAATCCTCTCTCCAAGCTCTAAATCGGTAAATTTTCAGAACTTAAACTCTCTGCCCAGCCATTTCTTCTATGCGATCGCGGACCAAGTCCCGCGATCGCGAAGCACAACATTTCCACTGCCAAAATAACCCTATGCGATTGCGTACAAGGTTATGCGATCGCGAAGACCAAAATACACTGCCCCACAAAACTTCACTACGCGACCGCACCATAACACACGCAAATGCGAAGCACGAGCTTCCCAGGCCTACGCGATCGCGGACTCGCCCACGCGATCGCGAAGCACAAATGCGTGATCTCCACTCCTGCTCCATTTCCTCTACGCGAACGCGACCTTCTTCGCGCGTTCGCAAATAACAGACTCCCACAGCTACGCGATCGCGAAGAATAAAATCGTCACTAACTCAACAAGCCTACGCGATCACGGTTGCCTTCACGCGATCGCATAGAACAATTTCACCTCTGCCCAAACAAGCCTATGTGATCGCGTACCTTCTCACGCGATCGCATAGAAGGAAAACAATGACAGAAATCCAGCATTCTTCAGCTCGAATGCATAGTCCAAAATTGATCTGTTAGCTGTCTGAAACTCACCCGAGGCTCCCAGGACCTCAACCAAATACGCCAACAAGTCCTAAAATATCATACGAACTTAGTCGTGTCTTCAAATCACATCCAACAACACTAAAACACGAATCACACATAGATTCAAGCCTAATGAACTTTGAAACTTTTAATTTCTACAAACGACGCCGGAACCTAACAAATCAAGTCCGATTGACCTCAAAATTTTACACACAAGTTATAAATGACATAATGGAGCTATGAAAATTTTCAGAACTGGATTCTAACCCCGATATCAAAAAGTCAACCCCCCGGTCAAACTTCCCAAAAATTTGACTTTTTTCATTTCAAGCCTAATTCCACTACGGACCTCCAAATAATTTTCCGGACACGCTTCTAAGTCCAAAATCACCATACGGAGCTATTGGAATCATCAGAATTCAATTCCGAGGTTGTTTACACATAAGTGAATATTCGGTCAACTTTTCCAACTTAAGTTTTTAATTATGAGACTAAGTGTCTCATTTCACTCCGAAATCTTTCGGACCCGAACCAATTATCCCAACAAGTCATACAACAACTGTAAAGCATAAATTGAGCAGTAAATAGGGGAACAGGGTTGTAATGCTCTAAACGATCGACCGGGTCGTTACATTCTCCCCCCACTTAAACATGCGTTCGTCCTCGAACGTGCCAAGAGTTGTTCTTAACCTTCAAATCTCTATTCCACCTTACCACGCACATACTCAGGGATGATCCCACGTCACCCTATTCTATATAGGCCTGATAACACAATACAACTAAAAATTATTAATTTAACCTTAGTCCAAAAACCTTGGAATTCAATTTCCAACATTTAGAATTTCTTTTCAAGACCCGAATCTCACATTTACACACCGTATGTGTCTGAACAAGCTGTATCAAGACATAACCATAACCTCACATATAATCATGTAATGTACAACATAACTCAAATGCTCGCAGAACCATTCCCGATCAGAGTGACTATTCCAAACTAACCCGGTACTAGTATTAAATCCCATATCAAACAAAACCTCGTTCCAAAACCTTCGTACACTACTAATAATGAAAGAAACACGCGAAAACTCATAACCATTCATCAGATCAACTAGTCATGGAACTCTTTCGCCCCAACCAAAACCATAATCACTTTCTAAGCCGACTTTCAATAGTATCCTCCTGAATATACCGTAATCAAACCTGAAAGCACCCATTCTAGGTCCAATGACCTTATATTATTAAACACAACTATCCCACTGACACGCCACATCAGCATAACTCAAGCCACAACTGCGCAATCCGTGTACCCAAATATAGGAGATGTCTCAAGGAAGAGAACCATATTGCAAGTTCAACAAGCACCACCACAGCCACAATGTTACAACCAATTTCTCAATTTTCGTGAAGAGGATAACCGTAGGCGCATGTGCACAATTGTAAAAGAAGGAAATTAATGAATCAGATAGTTTATCATAGAAATAAAATTCTCGCATACGGTACGGACAACTCACGTGCCAATAATATGAATCGCCCGACATGGTCACAGGCCTCCAGTCCCATCATATCATACAGGAGCAATTAAATAAGTACACTTGTATATAATAATGAAAGAAGATTCTCATACTCATGTACTGGTATAAATAACACGCCATAGTGTAAGCATGTGCAAAGTCTGCTATCACACTTCAAATCGGCAATTTGATGCAGAAATAGTAACTAACCCGTTTATTCAGGGAATTAGCCTCTTTGTAACCTCAAGTGTAGCCCAGATAGTTCTCAACAAAAGTAAGAACATGAGAAACATTATAACTTTATGCTTAACAGTCAACTCTAGGCATATCAGAGCCTAAGCATTCTTTCGAGTATAAATACCTACCCCAATGCCCGCACATTGGCTCAAACCTCACATATATTCACACTTATAGCGCGTAGCTATCACAAATAATTAATGCAAGTAGTGCCTCCACTGAGTTAAAATAAAATACTCACCTCAAATAGGTCGCAACCCGAAACAATATACTTCTGAGAACTCCCAGTCTTCAAATTCATCGAACACATGAATCACCGTAACTGATCCCAACTCCATTACTAGAATGACTAACACATTCTTCATGCACGATCATCCCACGAGGAAATCTTCATAATTCTTCCATGCCACATAGCAATAATTTGAATATCAGCATTCTATCAACCATGTGAGTACTGCAATATCGATAAATATCCGTAAGTCAAAACACAACGCGCCTTCTGAATTATGCACCCTTATTACGAATTATCGAGCAGTTATAACATTCATCGAAATATCTAAAACTGACCATGCTGACCAACATTCATTACCTTCACTTCAAGACTGAACTGTCACCTTGTACATGTAAATCCTAATCCCGCACAACACACCATATCTATTATACCATCATGTGGCAGGCACAAGAATCCTATTATCAACTCTGAGTCACCAGCAAATTACATACCTGGTTAGTTAAAAACCTTCCTCTTGCTTCCTTCCAGGAGGAAATCACAATACACAACACGTTTCCCACACCAATAGAAAATATCTGATTCAAACCATGGTAGAAACCATCAAGAACACTTTGAAATCCATCTGCACATAACCAAGCCATTACAACTAAATTTCTCTAACTCGACCAAACCACGTAGGTCGTCAAAACCCAAGAATATTGCCACCAAAACATCTGTAGAGTCTCACCACATTATAGTTACCCCTATAAATACCACAACCAAAACACCCACTCTGAAAATACCTTATTTGAGTCTAAGGCCGTTTCATTTACCTTCCTGATATCGAAATATAAAATCCATAATGATATACAAAACTTCCACAAGTCTCGATACCATCCAACTTAAATCTCAAATTTTAGCCATAAACAAATCCGCCAAAAATTCTCAATTGTTACATATTAATCTTGAATCCATTAGAACTTTCTCGAGAGTCACCCCCTTTGTTCAAATCCAAATTACACCGCCCAAATGGGCCAAAAGACACGTTCCCCATTAGCACAACAACACTCAAAGAAGTAACTCTACTTTAATACCACCTATCAAATTCATACTCCGTGCACACTACATCATTCACAAATATCAACTCACTCATCCCATGATTTTCATATACTCATAAAGCGCAATATAACCTGTATCCAGAAATTTTCTTATTCGAGTCATTCTCGAACTCCACCTCTGCAAGTCATCACTGATTCCCAAGTATACTTCAAACCAAAACAAAAATTTGACACATACCCATGAATTAATTTTTCCATAGCAGACTCCCCCACTTAGCTCAAAGCCATAGATTAAAATACTCGATAACTCACAATACCCATACTCTATTACTGCCTAAATACTGCAGCCAGTTAAACGAAAATTCTTCTCAGGCCAATGCAACACCAACCATAAAATACCTCAATCATCCGCTAAGTTCGCATTCATTCTCTTAACACTCAAGTCAACTTTCTCAACCGGATTCAAATTTATATCTCAACACATACGCCTCGTTGGTAGCAAAGAAACTCTCCGTTCACATTATAAGGAACACACCTACGTAGATTACTCCGCATGGGATAACCCACCTACTCAGCCTCAAGTTGGTATCTTGTTATACCCTTTCGCAATTACAATTACTATGAAATCACTTAATTTTTCTGTGTCCAAACTCATTAACCAGGCATGAGAATTTAATTTGTCCCAAAATTTAATAACGTGAAAGATCCTTCAAAACATTCATACTCGAGACTGTACGTCACATCAAAACGAAAATAAAGCACCCAATGGCCTTTCTTTACATTTCAAGGAAACACTTCTTGTCACATTCAAATCGTCTTAACACATCCCGCAATTACATCATACTCATCACAAAGCTATTCCACCGCTCATCGAGCCAAAAATTCCACTCGTAGGGGCATTACCGGACATATGAGTCCAAATGTACAAGCTACAACTGAAGCTACCGAGCCTAAGCTGCGGTCTAAACCTGGCCTCAAGTCCTCCAGAATGGCCCATCACTAAAACACGGAATACACATCTCAAACATCGTTCATGGAATCACAAGCCGGCGATGCACAGCCTATATCGAGCGCTCATGTGCGCATACGAATACGTGGAAGGAATTCAAAGAGTTATGTCTCAAGATGAATCAATTTCGCACGATAAGGAAAGAAATATGGGAAGTATTTATCCTAAATGCCCTACAGCCTCTCGAAGATAAGTACGGACGTCATCATACCGATCCACAAGACACTACTAGACACCTGCTCATGACTCGTAAAACCTATGAACCTAGAGCTCGGATACCACCTTGTCATGACCCAAAATCTGACTAGTCGTGATGGCACCTAACCCACCCGCTAGGTAAGCCACTTAACCACTAACCAATTTCAATAACAATTAATAAAGTAATTTAAGTAAATAATTATCTTAACCTTATACATTCCCCAAGAACTGGTAGTACAAATCATGAGCTTCTAGGAATAGAGTTTACAAAGCTGGTATGAAGTAAATACATCATCTATTTGAAAAGTATATAAACAAAGTTTTATGAATCTAAGGCTACCATGAACAAGAGGCAGCTACAACCGGAACGCAGGTACATCTTCAGATCCAGCTCCCAACGAACACAACAACATCAGCAGCGAACATCTGCATGCAAGGTGCAGAAGTGTAGTATGAGTACAACCGACCCCATGTACTTAATAAGTAACAAACCTAATCTCAGGTTGAAAGTAGTGACGGGCTTGTACCAAAGTCGGGTCCCAACTTCAATAACCAACAATAGTTCATAACAACTTAAACAAGTAATACCAGAAGTAACTCAACAATCAAATGCTCAGCAAAAACATGATTTTTGAAAATAGTTCTGCCTTTTAAGTACATCAATGAAAACCCAAATCATTTACCGGAGTTGCCAAAAATATGAATAAGTTTAAAAACAATAATATTTCCAAAATCCTTTTAATAATAAATAAGATGTTTCATTTTTCTTTCCAGATAACCAGTGTAAAACAAATACATCAATATGTCCATCTGCCAACATGTGTGAGAAATCATGAATGATGTAATATCGTATAGCATGAGGAAAAATACATCTCTATGTCTGTATGTCATGTGTGCATGTCAATGCAATGTATCTCAGAGATGAACTCATATGCATACTCTCAGAGTATCAATTCACTCAGTCCTCCCCATCACCCAGTCCTCACAATCACTCAGTCCTCACAATCACTCAATCCTCCCAATCGCTCGGCACTCGCACTCAGTAGGTACCTGCGCTCACTGAGGGCGTGTACAGACTCCGGAGGGGCTCCTGCAGCCCAAGCGCTATAATCTGCACGGACAACTCACATGCTGCACGGAAAACTCACGTGCTACAGTATCAATATTTGTATCCGCATAGACAACTCACGTGCTATAATAAGCCAATCTGGCCTGCTGCGGCGTGCAACCCGATCCCATAATAATAAAGTATATAAAGCCAATATGGCCTGTTACGGCGTGCAGCCCGATCCCATAATTATCCTCACAATCAGGCCCTCGGCCTCACTCAGTCATCAATCTCTCCAATCTCTCTCTCATGGGCTCACAATGTCATGAAAATAGCCCGAAAATAATAATATGATGTATCAATAAATAACAACAGAGACTGTGATATGATATGTAATGACATGAATATGACAGAGCTTGAATTTTCAATTTAAAACAAATAATTCACAGTAATATGACCACTGTGGGTCCCAATAATACCGGCACATAGCCTCAACATGATTTTTAATATGATTCTCAGCTCAATTTCTTTAGCACATAAAACTACATAGAAAATGCTAAGATTATTTGACTACAAAATTCCACGGAAATAATTATGTCA
The DNA here is from genome assembly GCF_000390325.3 of Nicotiana tomentosiformis. Classification (NCBI taxonomy): domain Eukaryota; kingdom Viridiplantae; phylum Streptophyta; class Magnoliopsida; order Solanales; family Solanaceae; genus Nicotiana; species Nicotiana tomentosiformis. Next base: position 134,431,054 of record NC_090817.1, read on the forward strand.
CAATTTTCATGGTGCACGCCCACACGCATGTCACCTAATGTGCGTCACCTCTCAACAATTCACATAATATATATATTCAGGGTTCATACCCTCAGCTCCAAGATTAGAAGAGTTACTTATCTCGAACAAGCCGAGTCCAATATCGGGCAAGCTAAACAATGCTCCAGAAATCCCATTCTGTACGTATCAACTACTGAACGGCTCGAATCTAGCCACAATTAATTCGATTCAGCCAATACCAATTATTGTAATTAATTCCATAAGGAAATACTAATTTTTTAATAAAAATCCGAAATTAATTCAAATATCGCCTGTGGGGCCCCTGTCTTGGAACCCGACAAAAGTTATAAAATATGAACGCCCATTCAACCACGAGTCCAACCATATAAATTTTACTCAAATCCGACATCAACTCGACCCTCAAATCTTCAAATTAAACCAAGAGGGTTTTCACCATTTTCCAACTTAATTCACCAATTAAATGTTAAAAACAACCATGAATTCGGGTAATTTGATCAATATTGAGTAAAAAATACTTACCCCATTATTTTTCTTGAAATTCTCCCGAAAATCCTCTCTCTCCGAGCTCTAAATCGGTAAAAATGAATTTCAGAACTTAAACTCGCTGCCCAGTCATTTCTTCTATGCGATCGCGAAGCACAACATTTCCACTGCCAAAATAACCCTATGCGATCGCGTACAAGGTTATGCGATTGCGAAGACCAAAATACACTACCCCCCAAAACTTCACTACGCGACCACACCATAACACATGCGAATGCGAAGCACAAGCTTCCCAGGCCTACGCGATCGCGAACTCGCCCACGCAATCGCGAAGCAGAAACGCTTGACCTCCACTCCTGCTCCATTTCCTCTACGCGAATGCGACCTTCTTCAGGTGTTCGCGAATAACAGACTCCTACAGCTACGCGATCACGGCCCTCTTCACGCGATCGCGAAGAACAAAATCATCACTGCCTCAACAAGCCTACGCGGTTGCCTTCACGCGATCGCATAGAACAATTTCACCTCTGCCCAAACAAGCCTATGCGATCGCGGACCTTCTCACGTGATCACATAGAAGAAAACCAGTGACAGAAAACCAGCATTCTTCAGCTGGAATGCAAAGTTCAAAATTGATCCGTTAGCCGTCTGAAACTCACCCGAGGCCTCCGGGACCTCAACCAAATATACCAACAAGTCATAAAATATCATATGAACTTAGTCGTGTCTTCAAATCATATCCAACAACACTAAAACACGAATCACACATAAATTCAAGCCTAATGAACTTTGAAACTTTCAATTTCTACAAACGACGCCGGAACCTATCAAATCACGTCCGATTGACCTCAAATTTTGTATACAAATCATAAACGATATAACGGAGCTATAAAAATTTTCAGAACTGGATTCCGACCCCGATATCAAAAAGTCAACCCCCGGTCAAACTTTCCAAAAATTCGACTTTCGCCATTTCAAGCCTAATTCCACTACGGACCTCCAAATACTTTTCCAGATACGCTCCTAAGTCCAAAATCACCATACAGAGCTATTAGAATCATCCGAATTCAATTCCGAGATAGTTTACACATAAGTGAATATCCGGTCAACTTTTTCAACTTAAGTTTTTAATTATGAGCCTAAGTATCTCATTTCACTCCGAAATCCTTCCGGACCCGAACCAATTATCCCGATAAGTCATACAACTACTGTAAAGCATAAATTGAACAGTAAATGGAGGGAACAGGCTGTAATGCTCAAAACGATCGGTCGGATCGTTACAGGAACATAATAAGATTGTAACTGACCTACGTATGTACAGGTTTTTTTTGTGAGTTATAACCTGTATATTTAGGTATCATTAGCATAAAATTATCAATTAGATAATATACAGCACTATCATAATAAAAGATTGGTGCAAACCTTTTTTTCCAACCGTCCTTGAGCTCATACTACTATTTTCATTAGATGCACGTGACATTGAGCCTAACGCCAAAACGTAATAAATTAGCAATAAATAAAGACATTATGTAAAAGTCAACGTTGCATCCTTGATACTTGCCTACTTCAAAGGAGTATAAGGGATAAGTTATACTCTTTTGCTTGTCAAATGTAACCGGTAAAGCATCAACGTGACACTCGTTGGCTAATAGGGAAAACACAACACGCATTTAGCACCATTTAATTATACTCACATGCAAAGAGCGTGAAGGGACATTTGTACAAAAATTAAAATAACAAAGGATGTGTTCTGACCTATTTTTGAAACAAAAGAAGAGCCCATAAGAGGAACATTTTGTTGTTGATTCTCAGTTGCAGCTGGAGTGGCGCCATGAAAAGCAACATTCTCAGAAAGACTACTCCTTTTTGACTCTTGTCTTTTTGTTCGTCGTTGTAGTAACAATGCTTCTTTTTTTCCCTGCAGATATTAGTCTATACGTTTCATGTCGCCTAAGTTTCATCTCAACTTCCGATTTTGCGAAGCAAACATGTTTGTTTTTTTGTTCAGAATCCATTATTCCTACAAAACTGCAATTATAGAAATTAAAATACACGAAGTAAACAGAAATAGTTTGCTGGCAGCGGTAACATCAGAAGCGAATAACATCAGATTAATAAAAAGTACTATTGAGACTCAAATATATCTAACTTTTATTTTCTGAGCACTACATAGAACAAAAATTATAACAACGTCTAATGGTTCCTTAATTGAACCTGTAGATCCTCCTCAATTACGAGAAGTACAATAACTAACCTGATTAACTATAAATTCTAATCTATTTTGCATTTAAATTAAAAAGGTTATAAGATCAGCACCACTAACAAAGTAACATTTCAAATACTCACAATAGTAAAATTGAAGGAAAATGAACAATAGAAAAAATATCTAAGTTTTCATTAAACGTGGATTAGGTGCACATAATCTAGTATTTAAGTGGAGAAGGCTAAATGGGCGGGCCTATATTTTTCGAACCTTGCGCCACTCTCCCTCGGGATATCTCTGTTACTAAACCAAAATCATTTCTTAAGCAAAGAAAAATTAATCTTGACAACTATTTAAAATGAAGATGGAAGGAAACTAAAAAACACCACTTAAGCTAATGAAACTTCTTGCAATGTCAAGCAGAGATGTAACGACCCGACCGATCGTTTTGAGCATTTACACTTTACTCGGTAGTTTACGAGCGTGAGTACCTCCGTATGAGGTATTTTAACTTGTGCGAATCGTCGGTTTTGATTTTCAGGCTATTCGGGACTGATTTGGAAGAATGATTCTCAACTAGGGAGCTTTAAATTCGAAAGAATTGACCAAGTTTGACTCTTTAATATTTGACCTCCGATTGGAATTTTGATGGTTCCGTTAGCTCCCTTAGGTGATTTTGGACTTAGGAGCGCGTCCGGATTGTGATTTGGAGGTCCGTGGTTGAATTTGGCTCGAAATGGCGAAAGTTGAAATTTTGGAAAGTTTGACCGGGAGTGGACTTTTTGATATCGGGGTCGGATTCCAATTCCGGAAGTTAGAACAGGTCCGTAATGTCGAATGTGACTTGTGTGCAAAATTTAAGGTCAATCGGACATGATTTGATAGATTTCGGCATCAGTTGTGGAAGTTTGAAGTTTCAAGTTTATTGATTTCTAGTTGAGGTGTGATTCGTCATTTCGATGTTGTTATGTGCGTTTTGAGGCCTCGAGTAGGTCCGTGTTATGTTATAGGACTTATTGGTATGTTTTGATGGGGTTCCGAGGGGCTCGGGTGAGCTTTGGACGGGTTTCAGACTATTTTTGACCATGTTGTTATTGCTGGTTTTCTCGTATTTCAGTTGTGCTTCGCGATCGCGGATGGAGCAACGCGTTCGCGATGAGTATTTTGGTTAGTGCAGTGGTTTGTTCTTCACGTTCGCGCTTCCTTGGTCGCGTTCGCGGTGGGTTGATGAGGTGTTCTTCGCGTCCGCATGCAGGGATATGTATTCGCATAGTGTTGAGGTTTGGTAGCTGGGAGTTGGAGGATTCTTCAATGCAATCGCGAAAGGTAAGTCACGTTCACGAAGCTGGGGCATCTGTGGTCATCGCGTTCGCGTGGGGTGTACCGCAAAAGCTAGGATATATCACGAATCTACCTTCATTTTTGGTAATTGGATTGTGATTTTTAAAGAGGAAATTGGGAGTTTTGGCCTAAAGTTTCATAATATGAATTTTTGAGTTTTGAACATCGAATTGGATTCGGATTTGAGTGAAACTAGTATGGTTGGACTCGTAATTGAATGGATTATCGGATTTTGTGAGTTTTGTTGGGCTCCGAGGCGTGGGCCCGGGTTGGGTTTTTGGCCGATTTTGGGCTTTTGATTCAAGATTTGATCTTTTTCGATCGGGATTGGTTCATTTAGCATTGTTTGATGTATTTGAGTTATTTTTGGTTAGTTTCGAGCCGTTTGGAAGTCGGAACGCGCGAGATGACATTTTGGAGCATCGCTTGGCTTGCTCGGTGTTGGAATTGGCTTGTTCGAGGTATGTAACTCTTATAATCTTGGAGCTGAGGGTATGAACCCTGACTATATATGTTATGTGATTGGTGTTGAGGTGACGCACATGATAGGTGACGAGCGTGTGGGCGTGCACCGTGTAAACCGTAATTTTTGTTATTTCTGTGGTACTGTGTAATTACCTGAACTTGTCTGAAATCATGAAATCTCTTCGTACTAGAGTTATCGAGCTGTGATTATGTTAGAAATCATGTCTAGGCTACATGCTTATCCTGTTGGGACCCACTGCGGTCATTTCTGTTGTTGAGTAATCTGCTTTCATTGCATTACATACTCAGTCATACGCATTCACATGCATATCATATCTCAGTCTCTGTTGTTATTTATTGATGAATCATATCATTGTGTTCGGGCTAGTATCATGACATTGTGAGCCCGAGAGACTGGAGAGATTAATGACTGAGTGAGGCCGAGGGCCTGATTGTGAGAATGATTATGGGATCGGGCTGCACGCCGCATCATTTCTGATTGGCTTACTATAGCACGTGAGTTGTCCGTGCAATACATGAGTTATCCGTGCAACACGTGAGTTGTCCGTGCAATTCTAGATATTAATATTATGGCCTGTGAGTTGTCCGTGCAGCACGTGAGTTATCCGTGCGAATTATAGCGCTTGGCTGTTAGGAGCCCCTCCGGAGTCTGTACACCCCCAGTAAGCGCAAGTACCTACTGAGTGCGAGTGCCGAGTGACTGTGATGACTGAGTGATTGATACTCCGAGAGTATGCATATGATCTTTATCACTGATTTGCATCGCATTTGGCATGCACACTTGACATACAGGCATAGAGATGCATTATTTTCCTCATGCTGTATAATATCACGTCATTTATGACTTCTCATACATTTTGACATATGGGCATAGAGAGACATGTTACACTTGCTATTTGAAAGGAAAATGAAACATCTTATTTATTGTTGAAAGGAGTTTTGGGAAAAATCACAGTTTTCAAACTTACTCGTATTTTGCCTTTTTCTTTCGGTAAGAGATTTGGGTTTTCACAAAGATACTTGAAAAGAAAGGCCTATTTTTCTGGTATTGTGAATGAACTGAGCATTTTATTTCTGAGATACCTCTTTTGTTACTTGTACTACGCTATTATGAACTGTTGTGGAATATTGGTATTGGACCCGATCTTTTTGTTAGCTCGTCACTACTTTCACCCTAAGGTTAGGTTTGTTATTTATTGAGTACATGGGGTCAGTTGTACTCATACTACACTTCTGCACCTTGTGTATATATACTGACTGCTGATATTACTGTGTTCGATAGGAGATGGATTTAAAGATGTGCCTGCGTCCCGATTGTAGCTGCCTCTTGTTCATGGTAGCCTTAGATCTATAAAACTCTGTTAACGTATTTTTCAAATAGATGATGTATTTACTTCATTTCTGCTTTGTAAACTCTATTCTTAGAAGCTCATGGTTTGTACTACCAGTTCTTTGGGAAATGTATTGGTTTCATATATTTTCTTTTAATTAATTGCATTTACTAAATTCATTGGAATTGGATAGTTGATAATTGGCTTACCTAGCGGGTTGGGTTAGGTGCCATCACGACTAGTCGGATGTTGGGTCGTGACAAGGTGGTATCAGAGCTCTAGGTTCATAAGTTCTACAAGTCATGAGCAAGTGTCTAGTAGAGTCTTGCGGATCAGTATGATGACGTCCATAGCTATCTTTGAGAGGCTACATGACATTTAGGATATACTTCCCATCTTTCATTCCTTATCGTGCGGCATTGATTCAGCTTGAAGTGTAACTCTTTGAATTCCTTCCACGCATTCGTATGCGTATGTGAGCGCTCGGTATCGGCTGTGCATCGCCGACTTGTGATTCTATGAACGGGGTTCGAGATGTGTATTCTATGTTTTGGTGATGGGCCAGTCTGGAGGAATTGAGGCCATGGTTAGACCGCAACTTAAGCTCGGTTGTAACTTTTACATTTGGATTCACATGTCCGGTAATGTCCCTACGAGTGGAATTTATGGCTCGATGAGCGGTGGAATGGCTTTGTGATGAGTATGATGTGACTGCGGGATGTGTTAAGATGATTTGAATGTGCCGAGAAGTGTTTTCTTGAAATGTAAAGGAGGGGGCCATTGGGTACTGGATTTTCGTTTTGATGTGACGTATAGTCTCGAGTATGAGTGCATTGAAGGATTCTTTCTATTGCTTAATGCTGGAACGAAATAGGTTCTCATGTCTTATTGTCGAGATCAGATTCAGGGAGATTAAGTGATTGCTTAGTAGTTGTGGCTGTGAAAGGGTATAAAGAAATGTCAGCTTGAGGCTAAGCAGGTGGGTTATAACTTGCGAGGTAATCTACGGATGTGTGGTTTTTATAACGTTGTGTGGGGGATTCCTTTTCTACTAGTGGGGTATATTTGTGCGATTTGAGTTTGGATCAATTGTAATAGTTGACCTCACTATCACGAGGATGAATGCGAGATTTGCAGATGATTTGAGGTATTATATGGTTTGTGTTACATGAGCTTACGAAGGATTTAGTTGAATTTCAGTGCAGGGTTCTGGAAGTAATAGAGTATGGGTATCGTGATGTTATCGACTATTTTATTCTATGGCTTTGAGCCAAGTGGGGGAGTCTACTATCGACGAGTTGATTGCACGATTATGTGTTGTATTGGTTTCGGTTTGGGGTATACTGGTGAATGCGTTATGACTTGCAGAGGTCGAGATCGAGGATGACTCAGGTAAAGAAAATTCGGGATACAGGTTGTATTACACTCTATGGGTATATGGGGATCATAAAATAATTGAGTGGTTATTCGTGAAGGGTGTAGTGTACATGGAGTAGGAATATGCTCAGTTGCTTAGGAGTGTGGGTTACTCCCTTGGGTGTTGGTGTGCTAATGGGGCACAGGTCGTTCGGTCTGTTTGGTCGGTTTAATTGAGATTTGAGTAGAGTGGATGACTCTCAAGAATGGTTCTGATGGATTCAAGATTTATGTGTAGCGATTTGGAATTTTCAAGATTTGTATATAGTTAGAAATTGAGAGTTACATTGGATGGTATCGAGACTTGTGGCATTTTTATACCGTTGTGGATTATGCATTTCAGCATCAAGAAGGTGAAGGAAACATTTTTAGGTTCACATAAGGTCTCCTTAGAGTGGGTGTCGCGATTGTGGTGCTTTGGGGTGCTTAAGAGGAAATTCAGCAGCTTATGGGCCTTAGGACGTTGTGGTTTTATACTAGGGTCTCTTGTGTGGTGAATTTTGGTTAAGGATCATGGTATTCCAGCAAGGAGAAGTATCAATTTGAAGGCAATTTGGAAGGGAGAGAAATAGGACATCGTGGTAGTAGGTTGGATCAGCACAGTAATGGATATAATCGATTCTTTAGATACCTATGATGTGGCTAGTCTCCACAGGTGTTTCGTGGAAATGCTCTTGGGTTTTGGCGGCCTGCGTGACTGGGTTAAGTTAGAGAGATTCGGTTATGATAGCTTGGTTATGTGCAAATGGGTTTCAAAGAGTTCTCAATGGTTTTTACCACGGTTCGAGAAGTATATTTCCTACCAGCGTGAGGAATATGTTGCGTATTGGGATTTTCTCCGGGATGAGATCAAATGGAAGGTTTCTGACTGATCGGGTATGTATTCTGCTTGGGACTCAGATTTGATTATGAGATTCTTGTACTCTTCACAGGATGGCATGGTAGATGCGGTATTGTGTGAGATTGAGATTTGCATGTACAAGGTCACATGTCAATTTGGAATGGAAGGGCATAGATTCGTAGGCAGCATGGATGGTTTCAGATGACTAGGTAACTGATATTACTAATCGATATGGCTTGATGAGAGTATACATTTCAGAAGGGGAAATATATTTTGATTTATGGATACTTCACGGGTACTGTGACACTCTCCTGGTTGATCGACTACTGATATTCAAATTTTACTAGGTGGCACGGAAGAATATTAGAAGTATTCCTCGTGGGATGATCGTGTATGAGAGATGTGTTAGACATTCGGGCGGTGGAGATGGAATCAGATATGGTGATTCGTGTGTTTTATGGATTTGGAGGCTGGGAGTTCTCAGGAGCAGATTGTTTCATAGTTGTGGACTGTGAGGTTATGGCCGAAGCTATCCAGATGATAGTATGTGTTATGATTCAGTCATTGTGGACTTTCAGAGGGTTATTTATCTATTTGTGGGTGACCAGAGTCGATTTGGGGGTCCATTGGTAGGCCCAATTAGGATGTGTATTCTACATCAAGCCGGATTGGTTGGTTCCATACCGCTATTGTTGAGGGATGTGCCATTCGGTTGTTTTTGAGCTTATTCGTATTCTGAAATGATCTGTGAGTTACTCTTCTATGCTACGAGGAGTTGTGATTCGTTGGTTATAAGCACACCTGGTGCGGTTCTATTTGGGCTTTATAGCGGAAGTTGAGCGAGATGAGTAATTGGGTATTGCATGGTTGATGGCATATGGGTTATGTTCTTTTGGGTTTTGTGTGGCATTGTATCATCTGCTTCTTCATGATTATGGTAATGCACTTTGAGTACTCGATGTCGGATTGCGCATGGTTATTGATTTTGAGCATGGGGGCTGAGGTATTTCATATGGACCAGTGTTTGGATGGGGTCACACATCGCAACGGAGTTATGTTGAGATATGATCCCTTGTGTTAGATTCATGTGTTTTGCTTCTATAGTGTGTGATAGGTTCTTAGCATTGCGTTGTGGTGGTACTTGTTGAGCTTGCAGGGCAGTTCTCCCGTCTAAGTCAGTTTTCCATGATTTGAGTATATTTGGAATGTTGCTTATTGGTGCACGGGTTATGGCTTTAGATTGTATTGATGTGGCATGTCACTAGAGTGGTCGTGTTGGATGAGATGAGATCATTGGACCTAGAATGGATACTATCAGAATTGATTACAACATTTTTGGAAGAATAATATCGAAAGTCGACTTATAATTGGCTATAGTCCTTGTCGAATGAGAGGGAATTCCATGACTGGTTGATCTGATGAATGGTTATGAGTTCTACGTGTTTCTTTCATCATTGGTAGTGTACGAAGGTTTTAGAACGAGGTTTGTTTGACATGAGGTTTATTACCGATATTGGGTTGTTTTGAGCAGCCACTGTGATTAGAAATTATTGCTAAGAGTATTTGAGTTATGCAGTATATCATGTGATTACATCTTGGGTTATGGTTACATCTTGTTCAGACTTATACAGTGTGTAGATGCGAGATTCTGACCTTATAGAAATTTCGGATGTAGGAAATTGGATTCTAAGGCTTATAGGCTAAGATTAGAGTAATGATCTTCAGTTATGTTGTGTTGTCGGGCCTATATGGAATAGGGTGATGTGGGATCACCCCCGAGTGTGTACATGGTACACGACAATTGATGGCTTTGAGAACAACTCTAGGCACGTTCGAGGACGAACATATGTTTAAGTGGGGGAGGATGTAAGGACCCGACCGTTCATTTTGAGAATTTGCACTTCGCTCGGTAGTTTACGGGCGTGAGTAGCTCCGTATGAGGTATTTTGACTTGTGTGAATCGTCGATTTTGGTTTTCAGGTTATTCGGAACTGATTTGGAAGAATGATTCTCAACTAGGAAGCTTTAAAATCGAAAGAATTGACCAAGTTTAACTTTTTAGCATTTGACCTCGAATTGGAAGTTTGATGGTTCTGTTAGCTCAGTTAGGTGATTTTGGACTTAGGAGCGCGTCCGTATTGTGATTTGGAGGTCCGTGGTTGAATTTGGCTCGAAATGGCAAAAGTTAAAATTTTGGAAAGTTTGACAGGGAGTGGACTTTTTGATATCGGGGTCGGATTTCTATTTCGGAAGTTGGAGTAGGTCCATAATGTCGAATGTGACTTGTGTGCAAACTTTGAGGTCAATCTGACGTGATTTGATAGGTTTCGATATCGGTTGTGGAAGTTTAAAGTTTAAAGTTCATTGATTTCGAGTTGAGGTGTGATTCATCATTTCGATGTTGGTATGTGCATTTTGAGGCCTCGTGTAGGTCTGTGTTATGTTATGGTCCTTGTTGGAATGTTTTGAAGGGGTTCCGAGGGGCTTAGGTGAGCTTTGGACGGGTTTCAGACTATTTTTGACCATGTTGTTATGGCTGGTTTTCTAGTGTTTCAGCTGTGCTTCGCGATCGCGGATGGAGCAACGCGTTCGCGATGAGAATTTTGGTCAGTGCAGTGGTTTGTTCTTCACGTTCGCGCTTCCTTAGTCGCGTTCGCGGTGGGTTGATGTGGTGTTCTTTGCGTCCGCGTGCAGGGATATGCATTCACGTTGTGTTGAGGTTTGGCGGCTGGGAGTTGGAGGATTCTTCAATGCGATCGCAAAAGGTAAGTTGCGTTCGCAAAGCTGGGGCATCTGTGGTCATCGCGTTCTCGTGGGGTATACTGCGAACGCATAGAGTGTTTTGGTGGCAGGATATTTTGTTCATCGCGAACGCGATGGGTTTTTCGCGTTCGCAAAAGATGGACGTCTGGGCAGATTATAAGAACTCTATTTCGAGGGTTTCGACCATTTTTACATTTTTGGAGCTATGGAGCTCGGAGTGAGGCGATTCTTGAAGCAATTTTCATCTTTTGGACTGGGTTAAGTGTTCCCTACTCATTTTTAATTTTATATCACGAATCTACCTTCATTTTTGGTAATTGGATTATGAATTTTAAAGAGGAAATTGGGGGGTTTGGCCTAAAGTTTCATAATATTAATTTTTGAGTTTTGAACATCGAATTGGAGTCGGATTTAAGTGAAACTAGTATGGTTGGATTCGTAATTGAATGAATTATCGGATTTTATGAGTTTTGTCGGGCTCCAAGGTGCGGGCCCAGGTTGGGGTTTTGGCCGATTTTCGGCTTTTGATTCAAGATTTGATCTTTTTCGATCGGAATTGGTTCCTTTAGCATTGTTTGATGTATTTGAGTTGTTTTTGGTTAGTTTCGAGCTGTTCGGAGATTGGAACGCGCGGCATGGAATTTTGGAGCATCGCTTGGCTTGCTCTGTGTTGGAATTAGCTTGTTCGAGGTAAGTAACTCTTCTAATCTTGGAGCTGAGAGTATGAACCCTGACTATATGTGTTATATGATTGGTGTTAAGGTGATGCACATGCTAGGTGACGGGCGTACGAGCGTGCACCATGTGAATCGTGATTTTCGTTATTTCTGTGGTACTGTGTAGTTACCTGAACTTGTGTGAAATCATGAAATTTCTACGTACTAGAGTTATCGAGCTGTGATTATGTTAGAAACCGTGTCTAGGCTACATGCTTATCCTGTTGGGACCCACTGAGGTCATTTTTATTGTTGAGTAATCTGCTTTCATTGCATTACATACTCAGTCATACGCATTCACATGCATATCATATCTCAGTCTTTGTTGTTATTTATTGATGCATCATATTATTGTGTTCGGGCTAGTATCATGACATTGTGAGCCCGAGAGACTGAAGAGATTGATGACTGAGTGAGGCCGAGGGCCTGATTGTGAGAATGATTGTGGGATCGGGCTATACGCTGCAACGTGTATGATTGGCTTACTATAGCATATGAGTTGTCCGTGCAGCACGTGAGTTGTCCGTGCGGATTATAGCGCTTGGGCTGTTAGGGGCCCCTTCGGAGTCTGCACACCCCCAGTGAGCGCAGGTACCTACTGAGTGCGAGTGCCGAGATTGTGAGGACTGAGTGATTGATACTCAGAGAGTATGCATATGATCTTTATCACTGATTTGCATCGCATTTGGCATGCACACTTGGCATACAAGCATAGAGATGCATTTTTTTCTCATGCTGTATAGTTTCACGTCATTTATGACTTCTCATACATTTTGACATATGGGCATAGAGAGACATGTTACACTTGCTATCTGAAAGGAAAATGAAACATCTTATTTATTGTTGAAAGGGTCTTTGGGAAAAATCACAGTTTTCAAACTTACTCGTATTTTGGCTTTTTTTTTCGGTAAGAGATTTGGGTTTTCACTGAGATACTTGAAAAGAAATGCCTATTTTTATGGTACTGTGAACGAACTGAGCATTTTATTTCTGAGATACCTCTTTTGTTACTTGTACTATGCTGTTATGAACTGTTGTGGAATAGTAGTATTGGACCCGATCTTTTTGTGAGCTCGTCACTACTTTCACCCTAAGGTTAGGCTTGTTACTTATTTAGTACATGGGGTTTGTTGTACTCATACTACACTTCTGCACCTTGCGTGCAGATACTGACTGCTGATGTTGCTATGTTCGATGGGAGATGGATTTGAAGATGTGACTGTGTCCTGGTTGTAGTTGCCTCTTGTTCATGGTAGCCTTAGATCTATAAAACTCTGTTAACGTATTTTTCAAACAGATGATGTATTTACTTCATTTTCGCTTTGTAAACTCTATTCTTAGAAGATCATGATTTGTACTACCAGTTCTTGGGGAAATATATTGGTTTCATATATTTTCTTTTAATTAATTGCCTTACTAAATTCATTGGAATTGGATAGTTGATAATTGGCTTACCTAGCGGGTTGGGTTAGGTGCCATCACGACTAGTCGGATTTTGGGTCGTGACAAGAGATTTCCTATTCGTGCATCTGCCAAAGTTCAACTCCTGTAACATTGTCGAATTTGTCATTGGGCATTAAAGAAGTACATGGAAGCCCTAACTCAAAATGCAACCAAATAATGTAACCAGAGAAAACAAAAGACAGGAACATGCATAAGAAATCTAATAGAAAACCTGATTGAAGAATTTTGTCAAACACCTTGAAAGCAAAATTTATTAACATATTTCACTTTGTCAGCAGGAATCCCCTCACTATTCAAAGGAAAATACAAATACCTAGCATATTATCAAGGATTGAAACAAATCAATACAAAAAACACAAGATGAGAAGAAGATTACCAGTAGAAAATACCAATAGACAGAGGGGAGGAGCAAGAAAGCAGAGATATGAAGCGAAGAGGCGTTTGAAGAAGAGGGCTTTGCAGATGAAGCTTTTCACAAATATCCACGTAGTAAGAGAAATCAAACGTGAGTTGACAGCTATCAAAATTGGGCTACACGTGTGGGCTGCAAATATGGGGCATGAGATAATTTTTGGCCAGACAGACATGTTGACCATGAGTTGCCTGGTTATCTCATTTTCTCTTATATTAGAAGCAACAGTTGAGCTCCTTCAGTTCAGCTAAGGGTGGCAAGTGGGCCGGTCCAGGCTCGGGACCGGCCCGGGACCGCGGGCCAAATGGGCTAAAAGGGCCAGGACCGTTTGGCCCGATTTTAGCGGGCCTGGGCCGATCCTATGATTTGGGCCCGTCAGGCCCGGGACCGTTTAGCCCGTCAGGGCCCGGGACCGGCCCGGTCCCTTAGCGGGCCAAACGGTCCCAACGGCTTTTTTTAAAAAAAAATAAAAATAAAATATAGCCGTTGGGCTGTCAAAAATAGCCGTTGGCTATTTATAAAATTACCATTTAACCCCCCCAACTTTGTCTTAATCCCAAACTTTTTATAATTACACTTTTTCCCTATTTTCAACTATAAATACTCTCTCTCTCTCTCTCTCTCTCTCTCTCTCTCTCTCTATATATATATATATATATATATATATATAAGTTATATTCGATTTATATATATATATATAGTATATATATATATAGTATATAAGATGTATATATAGCTTATCGAATATAACTTATATATATATATATATATATATATATATATATATATATATATATATATATATATATTATACATTTAATATATATACTATACTATACTATATATACATCTTATATCTATATATATATAAGTTATATTCGATTTATATATATATATATATAGTATATAAGATGTATATATAGCTTGTCTTATATACTATATATATATATATAAATCGAATATAACTTATATATATATATATAAGATGTATATATAGTATAGTATAGAATATATATTAAATGTATAATACATATATATATATATATATATATATATATATATATATATATATATATATATATATAGTATATAAGATGTATATATATAGTATATAAGATGTATATATAGCTTATCGAATATAGCTTATATATATATATACTATATATACATTTAATATATATACTATACGAAGAAATGTTAGCTGAACTTGCGGAGGATGTTGCTTCGCCCGGAAGTAGCGATGACCAAGCAACTTTTTCGCCACCACCAACGAAAATTCCTCCGGACCTTGATAGATTTATGAAGTTTGTAAGAGATACCATGTAACTTGTATGAACAAAAATTAGTATGTATTATGTAACTTATATTTTGGCACATCTTGATTAGTTTCTTTTTCTTCTCAATGGTGGTATTAGCACCTTGTTGTGCTCATTCCATAGGGGGATGAAGACTAAGAAAGATATTGCCATATTTTTTAATGCTATAATAAAATTATAAGGCATATCTCTTTACAATATTTTTGTCTTTAGACTTAGATATTATTTTTAACATCCTTTTGTCTTTAGACTAATATATATATTATACTATACTATATATACATCTTATATATAGTATATAAGCTGTATATATTGCTTATCAAATATAACTTTTATATATATATATATATATATATATATATATATATATATATATATATATATATATTATACATTTAATATATATATTATACATTTAATATATATATTATACTATACTATACTATATATATACATCTTATATATAGTATATAAGATGTATATATAGCTTATCGAATATAGCTTATATACATCTTATATCGATATACTATATATACATCTTATATACTATATATATTCGAATATCTATACATTTTAGATATTTATTTTAATATCCTTTTGTCTCTAATATCTATTTATTTATTTTAAAAAAATATTGGGCCCACTTAGCCCGTTTAGCCCGCGGCCCGGGACCGTTTAGTCCGGGACCAAACGGTCTCGGTCCCGGACAGGTCCTTAGAAAAAGTCCGTTTGACCCGTTTAATTTAAATCCGACCCGAGACCATTTGGACCGGCCCACGTGGGTTTAGGTCCGGGACCGGCCCACTTAACAGCCCTGTCATCAACATGCCTGCCCAGCCCATATCCTCAGCCCCTCTTTGACCAAGTTTTAAGATTTTACCCACAAAACCTGATAATTCAGTGGTACTTACGTGGAAGTAGGAAGTCATCTTTTGCCTAAAGCATGTGGGGTCCATTGACACGTGAAAAAATCTAGGCTTTTTTGCTTTGTTTCTTTCACCGATCGAAGCTTCTATTTTTAGAGATGGTCAAAATTGGATCCATCAAGGAACAGAAAATAAAATCCAGAAAAAAAATAAAAAATAAAACACTGATCTCCATATTAAAAAATAACAAGTACTAATATATTTCAAATTTACGAACGAATATACGAATAAAAATAAGTATTTATAATTATAGTTATTGGTGAGTACAAAAACAGTAAGTTTCTCGTTAAACCATACCAAAAAGGTAAAACTATTATACTGCTAATGCGAAGAATTCTTATCTGTTCTACAAATGGGTAATTTATGTTAAAATAAATATGGATGACAGAGATGAAGAAATGAACATGTAAAAGATAAGATCCTGACCAAAGTTATGATTTATTCCCCCTTAACTAGAAACAAAGATCGTACTAAACAGAAAAATATAAAAGCAGAACAACTACGGGAAAACAAAAAAAGAAAAACGGGAAACCCACAAAGCTTTGAAGATAAGAACAAAGGAGTGAGGAAGTAGATGAGAGTTTCAGAAATGGTGGAACTTTACTGAGTTGCTACTTTATTCTATCAGTATGAAGCTAAATTCTTCAATCTAATATCTTATCTTTTCATATCTTGATAAGGTGCCTTGAAATTTTCATTTCATAACTCTTGCTTTATGTAAGTATTTCAGTATAATCTACAAATTAGATTTACATTTAAATACTTAGTAACGAGAGGCGAAAGTAAAGATCAATAAAAAAGATATACAATTATCTGTGTAAGGAACAGTAAAATTAAAGAGAAGGTAGAAATAAAATGGAAAAGACTATAGCAAGTGATTCAAAAAGGTATAAAATTATGAGTAATAACAACTCCCCCTCCCCCCCCCCAACCACTCAAGATTTCTTCTTAACGACTTTCCAAACAGTCACGTATTGTGAATAGTTGTTAACAAATTTCTAATTTTTAGTTATTTGAAAGGATGTTTTTTCTTTTAACGTTGAACACTTTTTCTTAAGATTTCCTAGGTCAACATCAATAATAACGTGCTCAATATAAATTCATAAGTGGGCCTGAGGAGGGTAGTTTATGCGCAAACCTTATTCATACCTTGTGCAGGCAGTGGCGAAGCTAGAAAATATTTTAAGGGTGTTCAAACTTGTACAAAAAAAATAAAAATTGTGGAGAGTGAAGCTCGAACCCGCACCCATGAGGCCCTTTTAACCACCCTTTGCCACTGAGCTATGAATCTTCATTCTTGCAAGGGTGTTCAATATGTACTACATGCATGTAAATCCAAAATTTTACTTATATACACAGTGTTAATTTTCCGATATTTTCCGACTGTGAGCACCTAATTTTTGACTATATTTGAGATTTTTCAATACTTTTTAGTTGTTAATAATTTTAAGTTTAATCTACATATTTTAACCTTTATTTCACTTATTTTAACAGGTTTATTTGATAAAATTGAAATCATACAAAAAGAGTCACATAAGCCGATGAAAGACGTGAACTGCTCAAGACATGGCTGAATGCACGAGCACTGCATGTCCGGTCTTGATCCGAAGAAGCTGTAGAAGAATGAATCAGCACCTGCAGCTAGCAAGCATCAAGGTTCAAATCAAAAGTCTGCATGAAGAACCATTCAAGACTCAAGATCAAGCTTCGGAAGACTTATAGATAGGAATCTTGTAATTCATAGCTGACAGGCTTAGTTAGTCTTTTTCATTTTTGATTTTGATGTAATAACAGGACCGCAGACCGGAACCTCGACGGATCGGTACATCACTCGACTCTCTCATCCTCTCCACACACTCCATCACTTCGTTCACCTCTTGAACTACACGCGACCTGATTCCCTTATAACTCGGGATATGTAGGATGTCCAAAACCAGGACTCGGTTGCACCTTTTTCTTTTATTTTCTTCCTCTTTTGAATAACGATATGGTAAAAATTAGTCACACGGCTCATTTTGTCTTTGCCTGAAAACTCTTCGTGTTTTCAAGCAAAGAAAGGTAGCTGTGAGCACTTAATTTTTGACTATATTTGAGATTTTTCAACACTTTTTAGTTGTTAATAATTTTAAGTTTAATCTACATATTTTAACCTTTATTTCACTTATTTTAACAGGTTTATTTGATAAAATTGAAATCATACAAAAAGAGTCACATTTTTAGATATTAGTTGTGTTTTATTTGCAAAAAGAAAAGAAAATTTACAAAAAATATATGTTTCTTTTAATTTGGTAAGACTAATAATTTTATAGTTTTTCTTAATAGTTTCTTATATTTTATCTAGTTTAAAATATTAGTGTAGTAATTTAAATTTTAGATTACCTTAAAAAAAAAAAGATAAAAAAAGGAGACAATGAAAAATTGTCACATGGCAAAAGATTCTCTCTTATCATCATTTGATAACTAATTCATATGCACTTTCCTAGTAATTTCCTACAAATAACACCTACCCTAGACATACACATACATACTCTTTTGCTTGGCCACCAATTAATTCTTATACCTACACTTATATATTTTTTACTCACCCAACACACAAAAGGGGGATAGATAGTGAGAGCACGGGAGATAGAGAGCTAGAGCAAATTGGGGGACAGAAATAGAGAAGAGCCGAAAAACAAACAGAGAGGAGGGGATCTGGAGAAGAGCCAAACAAAAAAGAAAAACGCAGTAATACCCTCCAAAAAGCTTCATCTTTCTCACCAAAGCCTCTTTGCTTTGGCCATAGAAACCAGTAACCATTAGCTATGTAAAACCATTGCAGTTACCATTTTAGAAACAGCTTCGAAATGCCATTAAATCACAGCAAAATCAGCCTTGAAATTCACCTCAAACCAGTCCTAAACCAGTTGGAATACCATCCAAAATGGCCATGAAAATCACCTCCGAACCCAGAGTCCTAAATCTCCAATAAAGCACCGAAATTTTCAGCTGGAGTTAAAACAGAGTTCGAGAGGTCCTTTCGAGTTCACGACGAGGTTTCCGACGCAGTCTACTCTTCGGTTGACGATGTCATTCGCGTTCAGTCTTGTCAGCATATTTTTCTCTCGTCTTCTTTGTAAGCCAATTGGAGGTTCTTATTGATATATTCATAAAGCTTCAAAGAAGGTTCATTGCTTCCACTTTTATTTTATTTTATTACCGTATTTATGGATATATATCGTTGTCTTGTGAAATCTTTGTCATTGAAGTATGCCATCCTTCTGTTTGTTGAGTTTTCTTATTGTTTTTTTTTTTTGGTATAATTAGAGATTATTGCCATGTGTTTATGTCATGCTCTCTTTCTAGTTACATGTTAAAAATATTAGTTTTATGTTCGGTACATAATCTATTTAAGTTACTTTGGGTCTGTGATGATGATTTAGATGAATTAATTTCTATTTTGTTTGGCCGTGACTTGTAAAATAACATGCTGGAAAAGAGAACTTTGAAAGCAGAAAGAATTTGTGGGCCTATGTTGATTTAAACCAACAATGACTAAAATGGACGGTATAATAGGTTGCTCGCCCAATTCACTATAGTTGGCTTATTCTTTGAAAACACACTTAGTTGGCCTGCTTCAGTTGACAAATAAATGTCAATTACCTCCATATCTTAGCCTATTAGTTTAACGATCTAAGCCACCTTTTCCACAACAAATTTCCATAACTAACGGCCTCACAGTTGATTCCAAAATTCTGACAAAGCATGAACATCGTAGCTTACTTTAGGCGCGATCAATAATAAATCATCGTGACTATGGGTATGATTCCAGTGGCATAGTCATGATACGTAACCCCAATTCGAGTGTGCGTTTCACGTGACTCTACCACAACTTCAAATAATAAAAATAAACATGTCGTAAATCGCAGGTGCATTTCATGTGGCGCGGTTTGCAACGTGTACCAAAACGACAAGCGTACGACATCGCGACTTATTCAAACAAACTCCATAAATAATTAAAAGCGTTCAGAAGGCTAAAAAGCACAATAGATTTTAGATATATAATAAGTCAGATAATTGGGCCAATTATTAATAGTTGAGCGACCGTGCTAAAATCACGAAATCCGGAAGTGCCTCATACCTTCTCCTGGGTTAACAGAATTCCTTATCCGGTCTTCTGTGTTCGCAGACATAAATAGAGTCAAATTTCCTCGATTTGGGATTTTAAAATAAACCGGTGACTTGGGACACCATAAATTATTCCAAGTGGCGACTCTGAAATAAATAAATAATCTCATTTCAATTAATGTCACTTAATTTGGAAAAAACTCCCTTATCCCCATTCCCCTCAAGAAAAAGGAGGTGCGACAGCTCTGGCAACTCTGCTGGGGACAAAAACCCAGAATCTCTGGTTCAGGGTTCAGAATTCGAGCTTAGAATAGCTGTTATGATTGGCTTTCGTGATTGTCTGATTTTTACGTGTTTGAGCCTAATGTGCTAAATGCCGCTTTTTTTACCGCTTTGATATTGTGTGAATTATATATAAACTGATACGAAATCCTTCTTCTCTCTGAGTCTTCTAAATCTTCTGGGAAGCGTGCGCTTCGCGTGGCTTCTTTTCTGTTAGAGTCATATCCTAATTTTAGAACGTGGTTCGGACTAGTTGCAAAGCCGGTGAAACTTCTGTATTTCCGGTACGCTGCATCCCCCCCCTCCCCCCTCCCCCGGCTCGAGTTGTTCGCTCGGGTAAGCCTTATCTAGAACTCTACACCGTAAGGTTTAAACATAGAAGAACAAAGCCTCATGCCAGATCCCTAGTAGGAACGTTTGTTTGCATCATGTGTATTTAACTTTGGGGACTCAATACAGGGGTTGGGTCCGTCTAGGACAGGTGTACCCAAATTAAAAAGACTATCCTGATGCATCTTACGTGCTACTTGTGCATCTGTCTATTTCGGCTTGCATATTGACTGACTTCTAGAATAGGGAAAGAAAATCAAGAAAACAAAACAACAAGAGTGAGGTAGGTATTTGAAACATTTCGAAACTCTGTTGAAATTTTGAAAAACAAAGAGAGAAAATAAGCCAATGTTTTCAAAATTCATGTTTCCCTTTTTCCGTCAAAACTGACCGAACTACGCGGGTCTGATTCTCACCGGATGTGAGATACGTAGGCAAACCTCATCGGTTCCGGCCCACAATTTTAAAAATCCAAAAATATTTTCCTTTACTTCCTCCTTTAGAAAAGTCTTCCTTTGAGATCCCATTTTTTAAAAAATCCAAAAATATTTTCCTTTAATTCCTTCTTTAGGAGTCTTTTTTTTTTTTATAGAAAATCACAAAAAAATATAAAAAAATAAGAAAATTTTTAAACCAAAAAAATATTTTATTTGTAGGAGTCTTTTATTAGAAAAAGAAAACAAATGAAATCAAAATCCAAAAAAAAAAAATATTTTCTACATTTGTTTTTTAGAAAGTCTTTCTCCCAAAAATCCAAAAAAAAAACAAAACATCAAAAGCCAAAAAATATTTTTCTTTCTTATATAGAAGTCCTTTCGGAAAAAATTAGAAAAAAATAAATAAATCAAATTTCAAAAATATTTTCTTTCTTCTTTATAAATCTTTCTTTCAGAAATTAAAAAAAAATCAAATTCCAAATAGAGTTAGTTTATTTACTTTATTTCTGATCTTCCCGAACTACGCATGATCTGATTCATGTTCCCACATGATACGTAGGCAACCTACATCAGGTTCGATCGACCAAAAAAAATAAAAAATGAAATGAAATGAAAACGAAAAAAATAAAAAAAAAATAAAATAAAAAATGATGATGATAATAAGGACCAACTGAGTCCACTCTAACGTGTCTCTTATTTTGAATCATAGAAGAAAGTTGAGGTGGTCGGTTTGTGGCAAGCTGGCAACACAAAATCCAAAGAAAAAATGTCATTCACAACTGACATTGAAGCTGTTACGAGTGGTCAAGAGACTCGGGGTCAGAGGGTTCGACAAGAGTCTACTGTGGTTGAGGAAAATAGAATACCAAAACAGCAAATGACTGAAATGTGTCAAGCATCGGCCAATGGTCAAGGACCACCCCTTTCTCATGTTTTCCCAAAATTCACACCCATCTCGACTATTACCACTCTTGTCTCATTGTCTGATCGATCCTATCCATTTGGGTTCAGTCTTTATCCTAACTGTACGACTACAACTGGAACTTCTGTTGCGCGCTCCCAAAGTGTGCCATTGACAACCAATCAGATAATCACTGCTGTTATGCCCGTTTTCACTATCCCACAGCCAACAATGGTACAAAAGAAAAGTCATGAGTCACAATTTTCTACCCAACAAAAACAATACCATTCTCCTGAGTACCACTCGTACCTATTTGATCTTCCTTCAAAGATTGAGAAGCCTACCCGAAAGATGGCACAAGAAGAAATGACCCAAAGAGTGAAAAACTTAGAACAAAAGTTGAAAAACATGCAAGGGTCGGCAGGTCAGAAGAGTATTGCCTTCAAGGATCTATGTATGTTCCCCGGTGTTCGTTTGCCACTTGGTTTCAAGATCCCCAAATTTGAAAAGTATGATGGACACGGAGACCCCATAGCCCACCTGAAAAGGTATTGCAATCAGCTAAGAGGTGTGGAGGGAAAAGAAGAACTAGTAATGGCTTATTTCGGGGAAAGCCTGACCGGGGTAGCCTCTGAATGGTTTATGGATCAAGAAACCTCTCACTGGCATGTCTGGGATGACATGGCCCAGGCCTTTGTCAAACAGTTCCAATACAACATCGATATCACAACTAAAAAGTGTTGAAAAATCTCAAATATAGTCAAAAATTAGGTACTCACAGCTGCCCCTCTTTGCTTGGAAACACGAAGAGTTTTCAGGCAAAGACAATGTGAGCCGTGTGACTAATTTTTACCATATCGTTATTCAAAAGAGGAAAAAAATAAAAGGAAAAGGTACAACCGAGTCCTGGTTTTGGACATCCTACATATCCCGGGTTATAAGGGAATCAGGTCGCGTGTAGTTCAAGAGGTGAACGAAGTGATGGAGTGTGTGTAGAGGATGAGAAAGTCGAGTGAGGTATCGATCCGTCGAGGTTCCGGTCCGCGGTCCTGTTATTACATCAAAATCAAAAATGAAAAAGACTAACTAAGCCTGTCAGCTATGAGTTACAAGATTCCTATCTATAAGTCTTCCGAAGCTTGATCTTGAGTCTTGAATGGTTCTTCATGCAGACTTTTGATTTGAACCTTGATGCTTGCTAGCTGCAGGTGCTGATTCATTCTTCTACAGCTTCTTCGGATCAAGACCGGACATGCAGTGCTCGTGCATTCAGCCATGTCTTGAGCAGTTCACGTCTTTCAACGGCTTATTTGCCCTCTCACTAGTGGTTACTCCCGATCCGAAGCCGCTCCGGATTCCGATCTATATGACCTCCGGGCGGTACAAAGTAAACCTCTTCCGTAGAAGCAGGTAGTAACCTAACCGATGGGGGATAAGCTTCATCGTCGAGAGGGAAAGAGCCCGGATCACCAGCTAAGGCCCCTAAATGACCGCTCAGTGATAAAGAAGGTAGGGGTGCAGAGACAGCCAGGAGGTTTGATGCTCATGGGCAGCTTATCTCTAATTGGATTTCCTTATCTTTCTTCTTCAAATTACGAGTAGAGATTTGGGGAGAGTGGATAGGACAGGGTGGTGGATGACGTGCATTTTGGATTCACTTCTCTCTTTTTTTCTCTCTTTTATTCTGGATTGAGACTTCTTCCTTTGGTCATCTCGGACTATCAACTCGCATTCTTGAGGCGAGCTTCTGCTACTTCTAACTTGAATTGAATTCTGAAATGACTTCCCTCGTTCTTCAGGTGGGCGCCTGCAACTGACTTGAAATTTGAAATGAATTCCCTCGTTCTCCAGGTGGGCGCCTGCCAATGAATTGAAAATTGAAATAAACTGGAAGTTGACTCTATTCTTCAGGCGGGATCCTGTTGTCTCTGACTTGAACTTGAAAACTAAAAGTTGACCCTGTTCTTCAGGCGGGCTCCCGATGCCTCTCTAACTTGAACTTGAAATAAATTCCCTCATTCTCCAGGTGGGCGCCTGCTGACTTAAAACTTGAAATGAATTCCCTCATTTTCCAGGTGGGCGCCTGCTGTCTTAAAACTGAAATAAATTCCCTCGTTCTCCAGGTGGGCGCCTGATGACTTAAAACTTGAAATGAATTCCCTCGTTCTCCAGGTGGGCGCCTGATAACTTAAAACTTGAAATGAATTCCCTCATTCTCCAGGTGGGCGCCTGATACTACAACAAAATAGACAAAACAAAAGAAACTTTTCTGCCCCAGTTTGCACTAGGAAGATTTGTGAGTTGTTAGCAGAACTATAAATCACCTATGCTATTGATGAATGATACAATGATGAGAGTAAAATTGAAGACTCGACTAGGATATGCGTCTCCTAAAGAAATAAAAATTTGAAAAACCCAAACTAGGAAGTGTGTCTCCTAAATTTGAGATTGGTCTTGCGGAAAACTATAAACTAAGCTTGACTAAACTAAAAACTAACCCTATTCTCCAGGCGGGACCCCTGATTTCAAGAAAACTAAAGATTGATAACTTAAGAAAACTAAAAATTGACCCTAGGTTTTAATCTTAGGAGAAAGATTCATCAGACTAGGTTTTAATCTTAGGAGAAAGATTCATCAGACTAAGATTTTGATCTTAGCGAAAAATTCATCAGACTAGGTCTCTTTTTTTTTTTTTTTTTGGTATCTTAGGAGAAAGATTCATCAGACTAAGATTTCTATCCTAGGAGAAAGTTCATCAGACTAGGTTTTCAATCTTAGGAGAAAGATTCATGAGACTAAGATTTCGATCCTAGGAGAAAATTCATCAGACTAGGTCTCTTTTTTATTATCTTAGGAGAAAGATTCATCAGACTAAGATTTCGATCCTAGGAGAAAATTCATCAGACTAGGTTTTCTATCTTAGGAGAAAGATTCATCAGACTAAGACGTTTATCCTAGAAGAAAGTTCATCAGACTAGGTCTTTTTTTTGTTATCTTAGGAGAAAGATTCATCGGACTAAGATTTTGATCCTAGGAGAAAGTTCATCAGACTAGGTCCTTTTTATTATCTTAGGAGAAAGATTCATCAGACTAAGATTTCGATCCTAGGAGAAAATTCATCAGACTAGATTTTCTATCTTAGGAGAAAGATTCATTAGACTAAGATTTTGATCTTAGGAAAAAGTTAATCAGACTAGGTCTTTTTTTTTTGTTATCTTAGGAGAAAGATTCATCAGACTAAGACATTTATCCTAGGAGAAACTTCATCAGACTAGATTTTCTATCTTAGGAGAAAGATTCATCAGACTAAGATTTTGATCCTAGGAGAAAGTTCATCAGACTAGGTCCCCTTTTTTTTTATTGTATCTTAGGAGAAAGATTCATCAGACTAAGATTTCTATCCTAGGAGAAAGATTCATCAGACTAAGATTTCTATCCTAGGAGAAAAAATTCATCAGACTAAGATTTTTATTGGGAGAAAATCCATCAGACTAGGACTTTTTATCCTAGGAGGAAAAATGTGAAGAGCAATGGCAATATTTTATGCACACTAGCAAGACAAATAAAGACAAAGATTTGAGAAACTTCCTATTGTCGGCTCTTCTCTTCTTCTTTTTTTCTTTTTCTTTCTTTTCTTCTCTTTTTTTTTTTTTTTTCTGAAACCCAAATTCCTTGCAGTGCTTTCTTCCTGTTTCAAAACAAAGAAAATTTTGTCAGTTTTAAAAGTGGTGGTCGGTTTGCGGCCTTGAGTCTTGGGCAGCTTGGCTTTTGCTCAATCAGCTTGAGTCAGTTTCAAGAGACTTTTTGCTTTACATTAACCCTGATCGTTTCACACCCAGTACTATTTGTATTTATGGCTCAATCAGCCTTATCCCAACTGGAGATCTTTGCTTAGGTGACCTTTTCTGATATCTTGAATGGCTTCTTGCTTTTTGAGTAATTTGTTTGTCAAAGAGAATCGAGAGTCCCTGATTAACCTTGCGGTTATCTTTGCTTGCTTTAGCCAAGTAGGCTGAAAAGAGTCTTTTGGGGAGAGCCTTTGCATGAATCCCCAAGGCATGTTGACTGTAACACCTGAGTGTGCTGGTCAAATTTACTTTGCAACTGAAAAGCTGGTAGCAGATTTTGAAATCTTTTCTTGCTTGTTTTGACAAGGACTGACTCAAAGCAAAGGACATCATGATGCGAAGAAACAATATTAACAAAAAATGCCCATGTCGGAAGGACAGAAGGAATAGTTTTTTTTTTATTTTTTTGCGGTAACTAACCTTAGTGATCATGACATGCATTTTGGGCTTAACGGTTTGATCTATCAAACTGACCAAATCTTCCCTTTTACCATTCTTATGACTTTGAAGTCGGGCTTGTTCGTGCCAATCCTTTGCATCAGTTTCACGACTCACTATCGACTAATGGTGCCCCGAGGGATTTTCACCAACAAGTCTCTCTCATCTATTCATCTCTGCTTACCGTCGTCTTACAGTGCCCGTGAGGGTTTTCACTAGTAAGACTCTCTCTTTTCTTTTCTTTTTTTCTTTTTTTTTTTTGAGCAACTTGACAGTGTTCTATGTCGTGTGACAACTGCTGCTCTTTGCATGCGTCTCTTGGCATTCTTGAAGGCATATCAGGAGGTCTTTATTTGGAAGGTTTTTGGATAGGGTTGGAAAGAAGGGTTGGCGTGGAGGCTCTAAGTAGACTCAATATGATGGGTTGTACACTTTACAACTCTTGGAATCGACTCTTTCAAAAGTGAAATAAAATTTTTGCCCCAGTTTCTGATACTGGGGATTTTTTTTTTTTGAATTCTTATTTGGTTGGACTGAACCATGTAAGGCTGCCTACGTATCCCTTTTTAAAGGAATCAGGTCTAACGTAGTTTAAACATCTGACCTAACTATTATTTTTTCATCTTTCTTTCTGCTCTTTTTTTTTTTTCTTTTTTCCTTCATTCTTCTCTTTTTTTTCTTTTTCTTTTTCAAAACAAGTTGCCCCAGCTTTTATTTTCTGGGGGCATAGACTTTGACTGTTCTTTTCTTATTTTTTTTTTTTTACTTGAACTTTCTAAGAGTCGCCCCAGTTTGTACTCTTGGAACATGGACTTTTCTTTTTATTTTTTTTATTTTTGTTTTGGACTTTTAACTCTAAACTTGATTCCAAAAGAGGGTGGTCGAAGAAAATAACACAGGCTCAAAAGGGGTAATAACGGGTATAAAGTGTTTGGGTAGCAGAAAAAGGGCCTCCTAGCCTCGAGAACGCCAAACATAGTATCCTTTTGCGGTCACAACATTGATGACCATGTTTGTCTTCTTGGTGTATCGTGGTTGGAAGACACTTTTCACCTATTAATGTCAAACTTTCCAATAAACTTCAATTGATTCTTCCTCAAACTCGACCTTCAGAATTATTTGAAGGTAAAGATCATTAACCTCTACGGGTAATTTTATTCGAGCTTAATTCCAAAGTGTTTCAACTCTTTATTCATCTTCAACAGTTCCTTTTTCTCATTTATCCAATTCAAGCTTAAATCAGTTTTCTAAGACCTGGCCAAAAATTCCGCATGCATGTCATATCACTAAAACTAGCGGGAAAAGAACTAAGCATGGAATGACACAAAAGGACAAATTGTATTTTATTGAGTAAACAACAAGATAAACAACCTAAAATCCGAGTTACAACCTTAAAATAACCCGGCTAATGAAAATAACAACAAAACAGACAGACAAGACTCACACAAACAAAATAGAGGGATAGAAGGGTTTGACTCAATAAAACAAATAAAATCTGGATCACACCCAGGAATAACCCAGATAATAAGAAAAACATCAAAACAAGCTACCAAGATTCCTTCCTAGTAAGGAGGGAATGACTTTTCAATTGCTAAGCTTGACATTTAGCAACAAATTTGCTCATCAGAATCACCATGGCAGAATCACCATGGCCTTCTCCAATTTTAGCCGGCAAGTTCCCGAGAGGATTCTCATTCTCCATGTCACCACACATCATCCCCACAAAGTGTGCATCATGTGCATGTAAAGGATTCAGCGTGATATTCTGGGTGTCATTATCTTGGATCATAATCAGTTTTTCCTGGATCATCCTTTCTATTTCTCTTTTCAAATCCCGACATCTTTCAACATTGTGCCCCTGGGCATTGGAATGGTATTCACACCTTTTAGAAGGGTCAAAGATTATTGCACGCGGGTCCACATGATTTGGAGGAATAGGTGCAATCATGTCATAATGCTTTAATTTCTCAAACACACTTGCATAGGACTTTCCTATTGGTGTAAAATTATCTTTTAACCTTTGTTCCCCTCTATACCCTTGGCTTGAATGTGGGTTATAGGGCACTTAAAAATTTTGTGGAGGCTGGTGGAGATTTTGCGGTGCTAGTGCTCGCCTTCTGGGGTGTCTTGGTGGCCGGACAACATACTGAAGTGGAGAAATAGAGTATTATGGGTTCTGAGGTGGATAGTAGTGCTCAGGGGAATCATCAAAAACCTGATGAGGCTGCTCATACCTTTGAGATGTTCTCCTAGGACCTCTTCTCGACCTTATTGTCATCATGGTTTCTTCATCCTTCTCATTCGTGTCACTAAAATTATCAGATTCAATCTGGACAGCCTGAGTTGCAGCTTTGAGAACTGCTTGACTTATAATTTTGCCTGTCTTAAGGCCATTCTCAACTATTTCCCCAATTTTGATTGCTTTCGAGAAGGGTTTGCCCACTGCGGACATCATGTTTTGAAAATAATCTGGCTCTTGAGCTTGAAGGAAGACAGTGATTAGCTCGTGGTCATCCATGGGTGGCTTAACTTTAGCCGCTTGCTCTCTCCATTTAACGGCATATTCCCTAAAACTTTCAGTTGGTTTCTTTTTCAGGGTTTAATCTACATATTTTAACCTTTATTTCACTTATTTTAACAGGTTTATTTGATAAAATTAAAATCATACAAAAAGAGTCACATTTTTAGATATTAGTTGTGTTTTATTTGCAAAAAGAAAAGAAAACTTACAAAAAATATATGTTTCTTTTAATTTGGTAAGACTAATAATTTTATAGCTTTTCTTAGTAGTTTCTTATATTTTATCTAGTTTAAAATATTAGTGTAGTAATTTAAATTTTAGATTACCTTAAAAAAAAAAGATAAAAAAAGGAGCCAATGAAAAATTATCACATGGCAAAAGATTCTCTCTTATCATCATTTGATAACTAATTCACATGCACTTTCCTAGTAATTTCCTACAAATAATACCTACCCTAGACATACACATACACACTCTTTTGCTTGGCCACCAATTAATTCCTATACCTACACCTATATATTTTCCACTCACCCAACACACAAAAGGGGGATAGATAGTAAGAGCACGGGAGATAGAGAGCTAGAGCAAATTGGGGACAGAAATAGAAAAGAGCCGAAAAACAAACAGAGAGGAGGGGATCTGGAGAGAAGCCAAACAAAAAAAAAACGCAGCAATACCCTCCAAAAAGCTTCATCTTTCTCACCAAAGCCTCTTTGCTTTTGGCCATAGAAACCAGTAACCATTAGTTATGTAAAATCACTGCAGTTACCATTTTAGAAACAGCTTCGAAACGCCCTTAAATCACAGCAAAATTAACCTCAAAATTCACCTCAAACTAGTCCTAAACCAGTTGGAATACCATCCAAAATGGCCATGAAAATCACCTCCGAACCCAGAGTCCTAAATCTCCAATAAAGCACCGAAATTTTTAGCTGGAGTTAAAACAGAGTTCGAGAGGTCCTTTCGAGTTCACGACGAGGTTTCCGGCGCAGTCTACTCTTCGGTTGACGATGTCATTCGCGTTCAGTCTAGTCAGCATATTTTTCTCTCGTCTTCTTTGTAAGCCAATTGGAGGTCCTTATTGATATATTCATAAAGTTTCAAAGAAGGTTCATTGCTTCCACTTTTATTTTATTTTATTACCGTATTTATGGATATATATCATTGTCTTGTGAAATCTTTGTCATTGAAGTGTGCCATCCTTCTGTTTGTTGAGTTTTCTTATTATTTTTTTTTTTGGGTATAATTAAAGATTATTGCCATGTGTTTATGTCATGCTCTCTTTCTAGTTACATGTTAAAAATATTAGTTTTAAGTTTGGTACATAATCTATTTAAGTTACTTTGGGTCTGTGATGATGATTTAGATGAATTAATTTCCATTTTGTTTGGCCGTGATTTGTAAAATAACATGCTGGGAAAGAGAACTTTGAAAGCAGAAAGAATTTGTGCGCCTATGTTGATTTAAACCAACAATGACTAAAGTGGACGGTATAATAGGTTGCTCACCCAATTCACTATAGTTGGCTTATTTTTTGAAAACACACTTAGTTGGCCTGCTTCAGTTGACAAATAAATGTCAATTACCTCCATATCTTGGCCTATTAGTTTAACGATCTAAGCCACCTTTTCCACAATAAATTTCCATAACTAACGGCCTCACAGTTGATTCCAAAATTCCGACAAAGCATGAACATCGTAGCTTGCTTTAGGCGCGATCAATAATAAATCATCGTGACTATGGGTATGATTCCAGTGGCATAGTCATGATACGTAACCCCAATTTGAGTGTGCGTTTCACGCGACTCGACCACAACTTCAAATAATAAAAATAAACATGTCGTAAATCGCGGGTGCATTTCATGTGGCGCAGATTGCAGCGTGTACCAAAACGACAAGCGTACGACATCGCGACTTATTCAAACAAACTCCATAAATAATTAAAAGCGGTCAGAAGGCTAAAAAGCATAATAGGTTTTAAATATATAATAAGTCAGATAATTGGGTCAATTATTAATAGTTGAGCGACCGTGCTAAAACCACGGAATCCGGGAGTGCCTCATACCTTCTCCTGGGTTAACAGAATTCCTTATCTGGTCTTCTGTGTTCGCAGACCATAAATAGAGTTAAATTTCCTCGATTTGGGATTTTAAAATAAACCGGTGACTTGGGACACCATAAATTATTTCAAGTGGCGACTCTGAAATAAATAAATAATTCCATTTCAATTAATGTCACTTATTTTTGAAAAAAACTCCCTTATTCCCATTCCCCTCAGGAAAAAGGAGGTGTGACACCGACGAAGGGTGGTGAGTTGACCACCCTTGCTACACTGTAGCTTCGCCCCTGTGTGCAGGTACAAAGACTGTTTCCGATAAACCCTCGACTCAGGCATAATTTCTTAGATTAGCAACTTCAAGTAATATTCTAGACATTGTTAATTTCCTTTATTAGGGGTTCAATATTTTACATTAATTAGGTGTATATTTATATTAAACTTGGTTTTAATTAGTTAACATAATATAACAAGCATTGTAATGTATAACAATTTATTTTATAAAAAGTTAATTCTTCAATAATTGAGAACAAGTTTATCTATAAAAAATGTACTAACTTACTTATTTGGCATATATTTAAAAGAAATAAGAAAATATTAAAGAAAAATATGCATCAAATTTTTAAATGGATTAAAATTAAAAACATGCTACTTAAAATGAAACGAAGAAAGCAATTTTTATATTGTTATTCTTCTCTACTATTCATGTTACCTTGTGATAATATTGCAGCAAAAGAAACTTGATGCAACTTAATTCATCTGGATGATGTTGCTTGTATAAGTCCATTCTGATTAAATTTAGAGACAGGGACCGATGTGATTGTTCTTTTGAACAAAATATTTACACATATATATATATATATATATATATATATAAAATATATATGTTAGTACTTATAGATGTTGCTCGAAATAGTTGTGTTGTAAGGTAGATGCCTAAAAAGGGTCATGGAATTACAGAAAGAACTAGGCATGTTTTGGTTTTATCACATACCCCTCTTGCAATAGCCATCTTTTTTCACGATATATTGTTATTATGAATTTCAATACTTATACGGTATAAAATAAGTCGGTGCTATCTATTGGTTTCATGCATATTTGGTATATTATTTTTGGAGAAACGGGTGCAAGAACACAACATCTCGACTTCAGAGATCTTCGTGAGACAAGTAACTTTCACAAATCTTGATGCTGGTGTTTGTAATCAGTACACAAATGTTCCTCTTTGAAAGTTGTAAAGTCAACACGTAGAGGCCTCTTAATTTCTTGTAGCCATTATCTAGAGCTTGATTTAGCTATACTTCTTCCTCAGTCACATTTATGTTTAGGAGTTGCTGAATCGCGTATGCATTCAGAGCTAAAAGAAGTTATTACGCCTGTAAGTGCTGCTCTATCTCATTTCTTTATTAATATAGTTTTATCGGGAGCGATTAGTTTATGCAATTTTAGGGACATTGCAGAATATAAGTAGACTTCAGCTAGAGTAAAGATTTATATAACCATACAGACAGGTTTTGAGGGGTTTTATTATACCTTTCACAGAGTTTTTTAATGATTTTATTAGCAATGGAGATGGTTAAATTTTGTTCACAGTACACATTTAGTTCCTTCACTCACTTTAAGGGATTAGAATGCACAAGTTGCAGAAGTGAGATATCTTGTTGTTATGTTACAGTTCTTATTCATTTGACTCTATATTAACGCTAGCTCATATGCAACCAACTCTTTTAGGTTGAATATATTTTGAGTTTGGATATGCAATTACATGCAATTAATATTACTGGCTTGAGGATGATACCAAAGCTCCCATTTTTTTTTTCTTGCTTAATACTACATCCAAATTACAAATGATGATTTAGTTGTTCTATATCTCCAACTATCTTTTGTGACTGTAGCGTTGTAACCATCTACAACTTTAAATAGTGGCAGTAACATAATG
Source organism: Nicotiana tomentosiformis (assembly GCF_000390325.3). NCBI lineage: Eukaryota > Viridiplantae > Streptophyta > Magnoliopsida > Solanales > Solanaceae > Nicotiana > Nicotiana tomentosiformis. The sequence continues at coordinate 134,463,631 of NC_090817.1, forward strand.
AAACTCAAAAACACTAACCAAGCGTTTGGCCATAGATTCCCAAATTTATTCTGAAAAATCTGTTTTGGGTGAAGTTTGGTTTGGAAAAATATAAAACATAACTTATACCCACACGTTCTAAAAACTATCACAAATATCTAACAGTACCATTATCAATAACATTCATTATATTATCGCAAATCATACTCCTGAACATAAATAAATTTGATACAAAATTATTATTTTTATAATGAACTATATGATACACTATTAGATGACCGAGAAGACGAAGCAACATCGTTACAAAATAATAAATGATGGACTCTTTTATAAAATATAAAAGTTTGGGACAATTTTTAAAAAATATAATAGTGATATTTTGGCCCAAAACTAGCTATGTAGGCAAAATCTATGGTCAAATATGTGTTTGACAAATAAAACTCAAGTTTATTTTGGCAAAATCTATGACCAAACGGGTTGTAAATCACCGAAAACTTTAAGAATTTGGCTTATGGTTATTGGGCCCGGGCGCAGCCGTCCAACTAGTATAATATATAAAGTATAGATTCATGTCAGTAGTCTTGCATATTACGTCAGCTAATCAGATCAAGATTCCAATCCAAGAAACAAAAAGAAAAAAAGTCTTTTGGTTAAGAATTCCGTATGTCGGCATCGGTCTCAGTCCACGTGGTTTATCAATTTTAGGATGTATTATTATCAAAATAATAATGGAATTCTTAATTATGTTGACTATGAAAAGGACTCATTGTTGAAACATCCGGTATCGGAGATCTAAAATACACACCGGACAACTACGTATACAACAGACGGATAAAGTAAGAAAACTAGTTAAATATATTTTGTTTCGTCGTAATCTAAATGATATTAAGAAATATAAGTATATATATATATATATATATATATATATATATATATATATATATATACCTTAGAGAAGAGAAGTTATTACTCATTAAAAAATCCCCTTGACTCCTCCCTATCTAAATGATACTACAACAACCATAGTGAAAGGAAAAAATTTCACGAGGAGCCAAATTTTACGTCATCGGTTAAATTTATATTCACTTTTTTAGGAAAAATTTAACTGATACCCAATTTTTAGATAACTTCAGATACATACATTTTTCTCTTTTTCTTTAATTTTATTTTCTTCTCGGATTTGTTAAATTTATTAATGTTTCAATAATTTGATGATCGAGATTTGTTATTTATGATATTTAAAAGTTATGTTTCAAATTTGAGCTCATTTAAAGTAGATTTGGGCATTGAATCATGTATTGGATTGTTGAAAATCGAAAAATAAGTTTATGTTTCAGAATTTAAGATTCGAAATCTGAAGTTGCATTCAATAGAATGAACTACTTAAGATTCGAATTTCTGAAATTGCAATCAATAAAGTGAACTACTTAAGATTTGAATTTCTTAAGTTGCATTTGAAAGATAAAAGAACTTCAGATTTGATTCCTGAAGTTGTATTAAAGAGATTGAATTACTTCAAATTCGAACGGATAATTGACTCAAACTTCAAATAATATTTATTCATATTTTCAAATATTGCATATATGGAATTCTCATTAATTAATATCATTCTCTATACACAGGTTTACGAATGACAACTCTCAATAATATAATCAAACCTTATCATAAACTCATAAATGTTGGTAATATTTAGTTTGTAATTTCTTCTCGTTTTATTTAACTTAAATACATATTAGAAGGTAGAATAATTTTGGCCTAATATATACTTTGCCCCTATGCAAATCCCTTTGACACACCGCAGTTTTACGTGTAATATTCTCGTCAATCCCTTTTCAATCAAATTAATTTTATTCGTAAGGTAGTTTCTCTGCAATTAAAAAAAGAGTAGTTTTTTGTTTTATATTTTTTTATAGATGAACTTCTCAATTATTGAAGAATTACTTTTCATAAAATAAATTGGTATACATTTATATTATGCTAAATAATTAAAACCAAGTTAATGCATAGCGGAAGCTTAGTGCACCAGGTTGTCCTTTTTTATACACCTAATTAATGTTAAATATTGAAACTCTAATAAAGAAAAACAACATCTAGAATATTACTTGAAGTTGCTAATCTATGAGACCCTGAGTTGAGGGTCTATCAGAAACATGCTCGTACTTGCACAAGATATAGGTAAGGTTTATGTATATACTATCACGTGGGACTACACTCGTCATTGTTGTTGCTAACCTAGGAAACCATAAGAAAGTATTCAACATTAGTACAAGAAACAAAACAACTCTTGCTTGTTTTTGTACCTGTTAATTTTATCAAAGTTTTCAAACAAATGGAATATCAGAAAATTTTCCTAAAACCCAAATGAAGCTATAGTTTTTAGAATTTACATTCACTATATTTATGGGAAAAAATCAATTATTAAGGTTTAGAAAAGTAAATTTGCTAATGTGTGAAATTATTCAATTATTTATTAACTTATTAAAATACCATCTAAATATAGGAATATAACAAAATTTCGAAATAATGGCCATTCAAAATTTCCTTTTCCAAAATAAAATGTTAATTTAATATCCAAAATTAATTTAAAATTTTGAAGGAAAAAACAAAAAAAATAAAGTAAACAAATGCATTATGATCAGTTTTGGTACTCTAATTTTCCTATTTAGTGATGTTCACGTATTTTGTCTAATTATGGTATCTTAAAAAGTTTTATGTTATGAAATATTAATATTAATGTGGAAACTTAGTATAACAAATTTGAGTTCTACTAAAAATAAAGATGTTATCCTGTAGGATTCCAATACTATTCTGTTTTTATTATTTTAAAATGCTATTTTCTTTTAAACACCACCACATTTTCAATTTAATCCTTATAAAATTCACAAAAAATTATAAAAGCCAATATAGAAACAAATTTAATTTGTTGATCGTGACCGATGAAAGTGAGTTTATTTGTCTATCATTTTTATTGAGTAAAAATGAGTAAAGGTGATTAGGCTACTAATAAAATAAATAAGAATGGTGGAGAAACTCAAGGTATAGAGATTAAAAATACAAGAATTGAAGGTGTAGTCCATTTATCTTCAATAATTAAAAGGACCATAAACGTATATGCACCGTGTAAGTAGGGTTCCGATTCGCTCCAATAATGTTTTCATCCAGTAATCTTCAATAGACATCTTAATGTGAGCCACATGTACATTAAAAATTTGAGCTGAGATTGCATTATGTTTTCCCCATTCTGTCACTTATGTGAGCACCTAATTTTCTACCGTGCTTGAATATTTCCCGCTCTCATCTTCTCACGCGTATTCCCACTCTTTGTCCCCCACACTTTGTCTCCACTTCACTTTTTCTTGTCCCCCATGCTTGTCCCCCACACTTTGTCCCCTCTCCACTTTCCCTTGTCTCCCATGCTTGTCCCCCACTCACAAACTTCATACCACTCTCCCTACCCATTAAAAACAACCCCCAATTCCTTTCTTCCGGGGGAGGGACGGACAGAGCTCCTCCCTTTCTTCCATTAAAACGAGCTAGCTTTACCTCTGTAAAAAAACATTTTTCGTCACCTTAAAAACTCAAAAATCGTCCGTCCATATCCATGAAAACCAGTCCAAAAGTCCCTCAAAATACCATGTAAATCTATACAAAGACCACCCAAAAGAACAGCCCTTGAATCTCCATAAAAACACATCAAAACCCACTAAAAACGTGTCCAAAACCACTGCTATAGTAAAGGCACGTTAGAAGTTCCGTCCGTCGAGTTTCGTCGCCATCGTTGGAGTCTCGGTTGTGGTTCTGTGTTTGATTCATTGGTTATCGGCTCTGTATCGGTGCTCTTCTATATTTGTTATAAAATTAGCTTTGGAGATAATTTAATCAAAAGATCCACTTTCTTATTTACTGCTTTTATATTGGTTGCATGCTCTATTCTAGTTTTGTGAATATTTTATGGCTATGACAACGATTCTGTGCTTTGTTTCCTAACTGGTTTGGTTTGTCTCACTGTTGTTGAAGTCATAGAAATTGAGTACATGTTTTCTCGTTTTAAATCAAAACTTAAAGTTACGTATAAGATTACATGGATTATTATATAAGGTTGAAATTTTTTTGTTGAAAGTTTTTAGAGATGTTCACGTTAGCTTCTGTCGGAGTCTAATTAGGTGCTTTTGTGTAATTATTAAATTAGTGTTTTATTTGTTAAGATTGGCAGTATGCTTCCAGTTACTAAAGTGCAAGCCAAATTATATGGTAGGAATTTAGATGCTAAAGGTAATTAGTGGGCTCAAATAACGTCGATTCATGCTAGTCCATTTCACAAACCAAATGGTCCAATTCTTGTAAATACATAAGATGTCCATTTCTTTAATTACAATAGGGATGAAATGCCAATTAAATCACATCACCTCTCCCACAATAATTTTCCATAACTTTAGCCTTACAATAATATCGAAGTAGTTTAAGAACAATTCATGAACAATAATAGTTGCTTTTAGATGCGACTAATAATAAATCATCGTGACTATTGGTACGGTTCCTGTGGCATGGTTGCGATACGTAAATTCCAACTCAAGTGCGCGTTTCACGCGACTTGAACATAACTTCAAATAATTAATAATAAACATGTTGTAAGTCGTGTGCGCGTTTCACGTGATGCGATTCGCAATATGTACAAAAACGAGTGCGCAACATCACGACTTGTTCAAATAAATTCTATAAATATTAAAGCATTTAAATAAATAATTAAAAGCGGATAGATAAAATATGGAAACCAATAAATTATAATTTATCCAAAATTAATTCAAGCCAAGTTGTAGTCAATAAAGCGACCGTGCTAGAACCACGAGACTCGGGGAATGCCTTACACCTTCTCCCCGGTCAACAGAATTCCTTACCCGGACTTTATTTTGCAGACCAATAATAAAAGAGTCAAATCTTCCTTTGACTAGGGATTCAAACAAAAGGTGACTTGGAACACCCAAAAAAAAAAATCAATTCCAAGTGGCGACTCTGTAAATAAAATAATCCCTATTTAAGTTTGTCACTTTAATTGGAGAAACTCTTTAACCCACCATCCATAACACACATATATATCTTGTAGGGGGTAAAGAAGAGGTATGACAGCTATGGCGACTCTGCTGGGATACCCCAAGAATTCGAGCTTGTACATTGACTTTGTTTGGCTTTATTAATTTTTGTATATATTGTGATTTATTTGGGCCTAATGTGTTACTTGTCCACTTTTATCCGTTTTGATATTGTTGAACTGTATATATAAATTGTATCCTCTCGCACCCCTCTGAGTCTTCTTATAGTTAGTTATGTTGTGTTTGCCAACCAACATCACAAAATTTCTGTCTTGAGATAAAGGCAGTTAGCCTACCAGCTTCTGGTGAAGGATTTAGTCATACATGCTTAGGCGGGAGAGCCATTAGCTAGCCAGTGCTGTTCTACTACTGGTGATGCTTGACGCTCCTCGGCTCGGGTTGTCCGCCCGGGTAAGCCAGGTCTAGATACCATCTCCTTTCGGATTTACAAACTTAGAAGAACAAGCCACAAGCAATGAATATCCTAAGTAGGCTACACTTTATTTGCATCATGTGCATTTGACTTAGCAGCGCTCGACACAGAGGTCAAGTTTTGTTTTAGGACAGGCTTTGTTGAGACCATTATGTCATGTTATATGCTACTTGTTGCATTATTTGGGATGCTTGCCTGTCGACTGGCTTTAGCATATATCAGTTGAACGAAGAGAGAAAAAAATGATGTGGTTTAGTGCATATGGTTTTTAAAGATTAATTTTCATTAAAAAAAAAAGAACATAGTTGATTTTAACCGAACTACGCGGGTCTGATTCTCACCGGATGTGAGATACGTATGCAAACCTCATCGGTTCCGGCCCCCAATTTTTTAATATTTATTAAATTCCTTCTTTAGAAGTCTTTATTTGAGACGTCAAATCCAAAATTCCAAAAATATTTTCTTCCTTTATTTTAAAAAATAAAGGTCTTTCTCCCAAAATTCAAAAAAACAAAAAAAAAATTAAAATCCAAAAAAAATATTTTCTGTCTTTTTAAATTTACAAAAAAAAAATTAAAATATTTTCTTTTCTTTTATTAATAAAGTGTTTCTTTCGAAGATTCCAAAAAAAAAAAGAAAAACAAATCTGTCTTTAGAAGTTTTCTTTTAACAAAAAAAACAAAAACCGAAATATTTTTCCTTGTTAGCAGCTCTTATGGGATTATTTGTATATGAGTAAAAAAAAATTTACATTATTTCTGATTTTCCTGAACTACGTAATGATCTGATTCATGCGGCGACATGATACGTAGGCAACCCACAAAAGGTTCGATCAAAATTTTTTTAATGATTCTAAGATGAGGGATCAAAATGAGGCGTAAGTGAAAAAAAAGAAGAAGAAGAAGAAGAAGAAGAAGAAGAAGAAGAAAATAAGAGCGTCAATAAGAAGCTACCTCATAAGCCGGAATGAAACATGAAGCCTCCAAAAGCATATTAGAAATAGTGACAATAATAGGAGCATGACACATTATGTGTGATTCATATCTATAAAATGCTTAACCCTAATACGTTTGTTGTCTCTTACGTAGTAAGCTTAAGGTGGTTGGTTTGTGGTGAAACTGGCAACACACCATTACTTCACTAGATCTAATGGAGCAGTGGTAATGGCCAACGATGATGAGATCGAGCTGATCAGTGACGACCCCCAGGGTCAATCAGTTGAACAAGAGTCGAAGGAAATAAGAAAATTGAGACAGCAATTGTCTGGTGTATAACAAGCTTGGGTGTCTGGTCAGCCTCCACCCCGGGGTCCCTCAGAGGGAACTTCCACCGTACCCCTGGCTACTCAACCACCGCTCCATGCAATGAGCGACCACATTCTACCACCAGGGTATGTGCCAAACTACAGGCTCCATGTTGCTCCTGGTACCTCTAATGTGCGACCTCCAGTCGCACCAGTCAGAAACACTCCTCTAGTCGTGTCTGGCGCACCGGCATACACAATCCCGCCTCCACCTCCTGTGACGAGGCCAATCAACGAGCCACCATCTCATGCTTATGATGACCAATACTACTCTCCAAATATGGCTTTCGGGGTCTCGGCTCCATATAATCAGACTCCTCAATACGAGTCACCAGTGAAAAATGAAAAGCTTGCCAAGACGGTTGAGCCGGATGAGATGGCCAGGAAAATGAAAAGTCTTGAACAGAACATAAAGAACATACAGGGACTAGGGGGTCACAAAAGTATTTCGTTCAGTGATCTATGCATGTTCACTCACATCTATTTTCCACCAGGGTTCAAGACCCTAAAATTCGAGAAGTATGATGGACAGGCGACTCTATCGCCCATTTGAAAAGGTACTGCAATCAGCTGAGGGGTGCAGGTGGAAAAGAAGAATTACTGATGGCTTATTTTGGGGAAAGTCTTGTGGGGGTAGCCTCCGAATGGTTCATTGACCAAGATATCTCTCACTGGCATGTCTGGGACGACATGGCCCAAGCCTTCGTCAAACAATTTTAATACAATATAGATATTGCGCCGGATCGCAATTCCCTGTCCAATATGAAGAAAAAGCCGACTAAAAGCTTTAGGGAGTATGCAATCAAGTGGAGGGAACAAACAGCTAGAGTTAAGCCACCCATGGATAACCACGAGTTGATCACTGTTTTTCTGGAGGCCCAAGAGCCTGATTACTTTCAGAACATGATGTCCGTAATGGGTAGACCTTTTGCGGAAGCAATCAAAATAGGAGAAATGGTCAAAAATGGCCTAAAGACTGGCAGAATTATAAGTCAAGCTGCTCTTAAAGCCACCACCCAAGCTATCCAAAATGGGTCGGGAAGTTTGGCAAATAGAAAGAAGAGAGATGAAGGGTCCATGATGACTTCGGGATCCAGGGAAGTTCAAAGAGGGGCATCGCACCCTTATGTGCAAGTTCAGTAGGGGCACTCCAGTTACCCTCAACATTACTATCCCCCGCCAATTCCTCAGTACTCTGTGGGACCGCCACAATATACAGTGTTTAATGCTCAATCATATGCTCGTCCTCCCAATCAACAGGTACGGGCACCAGCTCCAAGATTCCCCCGACCTCAGCAGCAAAATTTTCGAGCACTCTACAATGCTCGTCCTGGGCAGGATTATGGTCGAGAGTAGAGGCCGGTGGAAAAATTTACTCCATTGGCTGAATCATACTCTAGTCTGTTCCAGAAGTTGAAGTAGATGGGCGTGATTGGACCTATCGCTCCCCACCATATGCATCCCGATTCACACGGATTTCAAGAAAATACTAGATGTGAATATCATTCAGGTGCTCCGGGGCATAGCACTGATGACTGTTGGACCCTGAAAAGAGCCATATAAAGACTCATTGTTGAAAAATTGATTGTAGTCACGAATGGCGAGGACCCTCCTAATGTGACCAATAACCCGTTGCCAGTACACAATGATGTTCATTTTGTGGGAATGATTGGCCGAGATCATGAATACAAGCCGGTTGGTCGAGCAGAAATGACAGTGGTAACGATTCAAGAGGGAACCAAACTAGAAGTAAGTCCAAGCCTAGATGCACCGTTGATTGTGAAAGGCGCTCAGAGCTCAGAGAGGGCAACTTTATTTGTTCCAAAATCTCGAGGTTGGAAGTTCGCTCCAATATTCCAAACCCAAAGTTATACGTCCTTAGAGGTCACCCCATCACAAAGCAGTTTCAGGGCGATACGATGGGTATAATAGAACCGATCATAATCAAGCCTGCCACACAACCCCGTGTAACAAATACGAAAACCATCCCTTGGAACTATAACAAAACTGTAGTAACCTACAAAGGCAAGGAAATCATAGAAGAAGTGGGGGAAACTGGAGGTTTGACTCGATCAGGGAGGTGTTACTCTCCAGAAGAGTTGAGGAAGGCTAAGCAAATCAGAGAAGGTCAAATGCCAATAAAGAAACCGGTCACTGAAGAAGAGGCGGAGGAGTTTTTGAAAAAGATGAAAGTTCAGGATTACTCAATCATTGACCAGCTGAGAAAGACTCCTGCCCAAATCTCTCTGTTATCTCGGCTCATACACTCAGGAGAGCATGCCCGTGTACTAATCAAAATCCTGAACGAGGCACATATCTTAGAGAATACCACCGTGAATCAATTAGAGAAGATGGCCAATAGATTTTTTGAGGTGAACAAGATTTCCTTTACTGATGATGAACTTCTTGAGGAGGGATCCGGTCATAATAGGGCTTTGCACTTGATTGTCAAATATGAGGGGCATTATGTGAAGCGAGTTATGGTTGATGGAGGCTCGAGTGTAGATGTATGCCCCCTCTCTACCTTGCAAAGTATGAAGATCAATACAGACAGGATCCGACCCAGCAATGTTCACATCCGGGCTTTTGATGGCTCAGCGAGAGATACCATTGGGGAGATCAACCTCACCATGACGATTGGGCCTGTTGATTTTGAAATTGTCTTCCAAGTAGTGGACATGGAAACTTCTTATAACTTTCTTCTTAGAAGGCCATGGATCCATACGGCCCGAGCTATGCCATCCACCTTGCATTAGATGCTCAAATTCGAGCACGACATGCAAGAAATTATTGTTCACGGAGAAGACGAGTCATCCATTTGTAAAGACCCGTTAATCCCATGTATTGAGGCCAAGGAAGGATGTGAGTCTATTGTCTATCAGGCTTTCGAAGTGGTTACTGTGGACCATGTTGAGGAAGGAAAGCCCATTATGTATCCTCGTCTCTCCGCCACATCTGTAATGGTGGCTGCACTTATGATGAGACAAGGTTATGAGCCAGGAAAAGGCTTGGGGGCATCATTGCAAGGAATTTCAGAACCCATTTCTCCATTCAGTAACAGGGGTACTTTTGGTTTAGGCTTCAGGCCAACACAAGCGGACAAAGACAAAGCCAAGCACCGCAAAAAGTACGGGTGGGTCTTGCAGCAACCTATCCCTCACATTTTCTACACTTTTGTCGAGCCACGATTCAAACATGGTCAAAATTCCTCGGCGCATGCAAACATTGATGAAATTTGCCATGGCCTCAGGCAGATGTTTTCTGAAGTGAATATGATCCAGGCTGGTGAAGGCACTAGTCGTGCCGATATGCAACTAATTGGCCCAGAAACCATGCTCAATAACTGGAAGCAACTCCTCTCCCCACAAGGAAGGAGTCTTGGTAGTTGACTTTTGCAGCTTCTTTCTTTTGTACTTTGGGTTACTTTCAGGGTTGTAATCCAAATATCTTAGTATGATTGTTTTATTTTGACGTTAACCCTTCTATCTTTTCAAATTCAATGAAATGCAGTTCAGTTTCGTATTTTGTATCTTTTCCTTTTCCTAATTCCTGCCATTTTATTTCCATTTCAGTTTTGTTAATGCCGGATTTAATAACATGGCATGCATGCGGAATTCACGCCCAGATCCCAAAAAGCTGTCTAATTTCGAAATAATGCATCAAGAGGTCAAATATGATGAAGATAAGGTTTTTGATGAAATAAAAAGAGAGTTAGAATAATTTGAAAACAAACCTAGGCCCAACCTCAATGAAACTGAGCCAATTAATATCGGAGGTCATGAAGAAGTCAGAGAAACAAAGATAAGCATTCACACTGAACAAAAAACCAGAGATGCCTTGATTCAACTTTTATTCGAGTATAGAGATGTGTTTGCCTGGTCTTATGATGATATGCCTGGTTTAAGCGCCGATTTAGTGGTTCATAAGCTTTCCACGTATCCTGATTTTCCACCAGTCCAACAGAAGCAGCGAAAATTTAAAATGGACATGAGTGATAAAATCAAAGAGGAAATAATGAAGCAATTGAGCGCCAATGTTGTCAGAGCCATACGATACACCACTTGGGTGGCAAATGTTGTGCCCGTGCCAAAGAAAGATAGAAAAACTAGAGTCTGTGTTGACTACAGTGACCTGAACAAAGCAAGTCCGAAGATTAATTTTCCTTTGCCGAACATCCATATTCTTGTAGATAATTGCGCAAAGCATGAGATACAGTCGTTCGTGGATTGCTATGCTGGGTACCACCAGATTCTAATGGATGAGGGTGATGCAGAAAAGACCGTTTTCACCACTCCGTGGGGTACCTATTGTTACAGGGTCATGCCATTCGGTTTAAAGAATGAATGGGCAACTTACATGAGGGCCATGACCACCATTTTTCACGACATGATGCACAATGAGATTGAAGTATATGTCGATGATGTCATCATAAAATCAAAGACACAGGCTGATCACGTGAATGATTTGAAAAATTTCTTCGAACAGCTTCGAAGGTATGACCTTAAGCTCAATCCAGCCAAATGTGCGTTTGGGGTTCTATCTAGGAAACTCCTTGGTTTTATAGTCAGTCGGAGAGGCATCGAATTGGATCCATCTAAGATAAAGTCCATTCGAGATCTGCCACCCTCGAAGAACAAAAAGGAGGTCATGAGTTTGCTCGGAAGGTTGAACTGCATCAGTAGGTTCATTGCTCATCTCACAACCATATGCGAGCCCATCTTTAAGTTACTGAAAAAGGATGCTGCAATCAAGTGGACGGACGATTGCCAAAATGCTTTTGACAGGATCAAAGATTATCTATCAAACCCCCTTGTATTGGTCCCACCTGAACCTGGTAGGCCTTTATTTTTATATCTATTGGTGATGGATAATTCCTTTGGATGTGTTCTGGGGCAACATGATGCGACAGGCAAAAAGGAACAAGCAATATATTATTTGAGCAAGAAGTTCACCAATTATGAGGTTAAGTACACCCTTTTAGAAAGGACATGTTGTGCCTTGACTTGGGTCGCTCAGAAGTTAAGACATTATCTTTTGGCCTATACTACTTACCTCATATCCAGAATGGATCCTCTGAAGTATATCTTCCAAAAGCCAATGCCCACCGGCAGGCTTGCAAAATGGCAAATCCTACTCACAGAGTTCAATATTGTCTATATCATTCGCACCGCGATGAAAGCACGGGCTTTGGCCGATCATTTGGTAGAGAATCCAGTTGATGATGAGTACAAGCCACTTACCACATACTTCCCATACGAAGAGGTCAACTCAATAGAGGAAGTAGTTCCAGACGACAACCCTCTATGGAAAATGTATTTTGATGGAGCTGTCAATATCAAAGGAGTTGGGATCGGGGCAATCCTCATCTCACCTATTGGACAGTATTACCCTGCAACAGCCCGACTTTGGTTCTTCTGTACTAATAATACGGAAGAATACGAAGCCTGTATCATGGGTTTGAAAATGGCCCTCGATCTGGATGTGCATGAACTATTGGTTATGGGAGATTCTAACTTGCTTACCCGGCAAGCCCAAGGCGAATGGGAGACTCGAGACATCAAGCTTATTCCATACAAACAATGTGTACAAGATTTGAGCAAAAGATTCAAATCCATCGAGTTCAGGTACATTCCCAGGTTTCACAACGAGCTAGCCGATGCTTTGGCTACTTTAGCCTCGATGCTCCCTTATCCGGGAAACACCCATATCGATCCACTAGAAATCCAAGTTCGGAATCAACACAGTTACTGCAATACAATTGAGACAGAACCAGATGGTGAACTATGGTATCATGACATAAAACGATTCCTGAAAATAAGAGAATACCCAGAGCACGCCAAGGGAGATCAAAAAAGAACTATAAGGAGGCTCGCCAGCGGTTTCTTCCTGAATTACAAAAGGACCCCAGATTTGAACTTGTTGAGATGCGTAGATGCCACAGAAGTTGAGCGGATCATGAGTGAAGTGCATTCGGGGGTATGCGGACCTCACATGAATGGATATGTTTTGGAGGAGAAGATTCTGCGGGCAGGGTATTATTGGCTTACAATGGAGCGAGATTGCTTCAGTTTTGTTCGCAAGTGTCACCAATGCCAGATTAATGGTGACCTGATTCACTCGCCACCTTCGGAGTTGCATCCCATGTCCTATCCTTGGCCTTTCGTTGCTTGGGGAATGGATGTTATTGGGCCAATTGAGCCAAAGGCTTCAAACGGGCATAGATTCATTTTGGTTTCAATTGATTACTTCACCAAGTGGGTGGAGGCCGTCACTTTCAAAGCAGTCACCAAGAAAACAGTGATAGACTTTGTTCATTCCAACATCATCTGCCGCTTTGGTATCCCAAATACCATTATCACTGACAATGCAGCCAATATCAATAGTCATTTGATGAAGGAGGTATGCGAGCAATTTAAAATTATGCATCGCCATTCTACCCCTTACCGGCCAAAAGCCAATGGAGCCATTGAAGCAGCTAACAAGAACATCAAGAAGATTCTTAGGAAAATGATCCAAGGTTCGAGACAATGGCATGAAAAGTTGCCTTTTGCTCTTTTGGGATACCGCACGACTGCTCGCACATCTGTTGGTGCAACTCCTTATCTGTTGATATATGGAACGGAAGCTGTAATACCGGCTGAAGTCGAAATTCCCTCTCTTCGGATCATTGTGGAGTCGGAGATTGAAGATACAGAATGGGTAAAGACCCGATTAGAACAACTAATGCTGATTGATGAAAAACGGCTAGCAGCAATATGCTTTGGCCAGTTATACCAGCAAAGAATGGCACGCGCTTACAACAAGAAAGTGCGTCCAATGCATTTCGAGATAGGCCAACTCGTTCTGAAATGCGTTCTTCCACACCAAGTAGAAGCTAAAGGAAAGTTCGTCCCAAACTGGAAAGGACCCTACATCATCAAGAAAGTGTTACCAAAAGGGGCCTTGCATTTGGTAGATGAAGAAGGACGGGTACCAGACATGACTATTAATGCAGATGCAGTTAAAAGATATTATGTTTGATATATACCCACTGTGGAACTTTCACGCATAATTTTCTTAGATCGAGATGACGAAGGCTACCATTGCTCGCTATTCCAAGCAAGTGTCACCCTTTTGTTACCCCTTTTAAGCTGTATTTTTCTCCATTGAACTACGTCCGACCTGATTCCGAAAGGATACATAGGCAGCCTTACCCTGGGTTCGGTCCCATCGCAATAAAAATCCATATTCCAAATACTCCAAAACTGGGGCAGAAGTTTGTTTTTTTCTTACGGTTTTCCCGTAGAAACAGTTCCAAAAGTTGTAATTCAGTTCAAGGTTCTTTTTGCCTTTTTCTGTTAAGAATTTCTAATCGATATTTGAGAATACTTGAAGTCCCCATGCCAGGGGCATTGGCCAACCTTCCGCATGAAAAAAAAGAAGAAAAGAAAAGAAAAGAAGAAATGAGAGAGTCTTATCGGTGAAAACCTGTATGAGCACTGTAAGGCGACAGTGAGCAGAGAAATGCAAGAGTCTTATTGGTGAAAACCAGATGGGCACCATAAGGCAACAATGATTAGAGAAATGAGAGAGGTCAGTTAGCGAAAACCAGCAAAGGGCACTACTAGCCGAATGAGGGTCTTCGATGCTCCGACATGAGCACAACCAAGATAGTTTCAAGATGAACATTTGCGATGTATTTTGAGAATTAGATAGCTCAGATAGATTAGGCGTCCAGTCCAAAATGCATGTCATGATTCATTGAAGTCGACACATATCTCTAGATAAGTCTCCTTATTTCTCTCCCCGAAAGGGACACCTTTTATTTAGACACAATTCCTTTTTCACTTCCAATTGCTCTTCTATTCTTTTCCATAATTTTTCTTAGATTCCCTTTTGGTCTAATCTTGCATCAAAAGCAAAGCAAAAATGGCTGCAAAACTGTCTACAGTTTTCCTGTAATACCGAGCACAATTTGGAGCATATACGGCATTGACGAAGGCAGGAATCCATCTGTGATCTCTTTTGATAAGGCGGACAAAGTGTCTCAAAGAAACTGAAAAGGTCGCCTAAGCAAGACTTGCTTCATGGGAAAAGTTGATAAGCACTACAGACACAAACTGGTTCTGAGTGCAAGACAACTAAGTTTGATTCTAAAGAAAAATTGCTTTGCCTTAGATACAAGGGTTAATGGTACCGTGGACATCCGGGTATGAAACAGCCAGGGGAGACATCAGAAAGACAAAGTCTCCAGAAAACGATATAAAGTATCCGAGCATCTCGGTACCACTTTGATAGAATCAGTTCTTCAACAACGGGGTGTCCGTGAACTCAAACTCCTCAGTGCATCAAGGCCACAAACCGACCACCACTTTAAAAACTTACAAATTTTCTTTGTTTGAAGCAGGAACAAAGCAGTGCAGAATGGCGGTTCTCAAAGGATGAATGTCACCAAATGTAAGCTCCTTAAAATCTTCAGCATGCATCACTACTGTCCATACCTCTCATTTTCATAGCTTAACCCAGGCAAAACCTTTTCACCTAGGGGGCCCAGCTCATAGGTCCGGGTAGAAGTACTCTTCGCCCAGGTTATTTTACAGTAGCTTAACTCAAGTAGAACTATTTGGCCTTGGGGGATCCAGCTCATAGTTTCCGGGTAGAAGTACTCTTCGCTCAGGTTATTTTACGTTGCTTAACCCAGGTAGAACATTTTCGCCTAGGGGGATCCAGCTAATATTTCCGGGTAGAAGTACTTTTCGCCCAGGCTGTTTTACGTAGCTTAACCTAGATAGAACTTTTTCGCTTAGGAGAATCCAGCTCATAGTTTCGAGTAGAAGTACTTTTCGCCCAGGCTGTCTTTCGTAGCTTAAC
Source organism: Nicotiana tomentosiformis (assembly GCF_000390325.3). NCBI lineage: Eukaryota > Viridiplantae > Streptophyta > Magnoliopsida > Solanales > Solanaceae > Nicotiana > Nicotiana tomentosiformis. The sequence goes on from NC_090817.1 coordinate 134,479,283, forward strand.
CCAGGTAGAACATTTTTTCCTAGGGGGATCCAGCTCATAGTTCCGGGTAGAAGTACTCTTCGCCCAGGCTGTTTTACGTAGCTTAACCCAGGTAGAACATTTTCACCTAGGGGGATCCAGCTCATAGTTCCGGGTAGAAGTACTCTTCGCGCAGGTTGTTTTACGTAGCTTAACCCAGGTAGAACCTTTTTTGCCTAGGGGGATCCAGCTCATAGTTCCGGGTAGAAGTACTCTTCGCTCATGTTGTTTTACGTAGTTTAACCCGGGTAGAAACTTTTCGCCTAGGGGGATACATCTCATATTCCGTGTAGAAGTACTCTTCGCCCAGGTTTGTCTTTCGTAGTTTAACCCAGGCAAACCCTTTTCACCCCGGGGATTCAGCATTTTTTCAGTAATACAGGGCGCCAACCCTGGTTATATTTCCTTTTCCAGTAATACAGGGTGCCAACCCCTGGTTACATTTCTTTTTCAGTAATACAGGGCGCTAACCCCTGGTTACATTTCCTTTTCAGTAATACAGGGCGCCAACCCCCTGGTTATATTTCCTTTTCAGTAATACAGGGTGCCAACCCCTGGTTATATTTCTTTTTTTAGTAATTCAGGGTGCCAACCCCTGGTTAAATTTCCTTTTGAGTAATACAGGGCGCCAACCCATGGTTACATTTCCTTTTCAGTAACACATGGCGCAAACCCCTTGTTACATTTCCTTTTCAGTAATACAGGGCGCCAACCCCTGGGTAAATTTTTTTTTTCAGTAATACAGGGCGCTAACCCCTGGTTACATTTCCTTTTCAGTAATACAGGGCGCCAACCCCCTGGTTATATTTCCTTTTCAGTAATACAGGGTGCCAACCCCTGGTTATATTTCTTTTTTTTAGTAATACAGGGTGCCAACCCCTGGTTAAATTTCCTTTTGAGTAATACAGGGCGCCAACCCATGGTTACATTTCCTTTTCAGTAACACATGGCGCAAAACCCTTGTTATATTTCCTTTTTCAGTAATACAGGGCGCCAACCCCTGGTTACATTTTCCTTTTCAGTAATACAGGGCACCAGCCCTTGGTTACATTTCTTTTCCATTAATACAGGGCACCAACCCCTGGTTACATTTCTTTCTCAGTAATATAGGGCGTCAACCCCTGGTTACATTTCCTTTTCAGTAATATAGGATACCAACCCCTGGTTACATTTCCTTCTCAGTAATATAGGGCGTCAACCCCTGGTTACATTTCCTTTTCAGTAATATAGGATACCAACCCCTGGTTACATTTCCTTTTCAGTAATATAGGGCGCCATCCTCTGGTTACATTTCCTTTTCAGTAATATAGGGCGCCAACCTCTGGTTACATTTTCCTTTTCAGTAATAATGGGCGCCAACCCCTAGTTGCATTTCTTTTTCAGTAATACAGGGCGCCATCAGTAATGCAGGGCGCCAACCCCTGGTTACATATCCTTTTTAGTAATACAGGGCGCCAACCCCTGGTTACATTTCCTTTTCAGTGATACAGGGCACCAACCCCTCGTTACATTTCCTTTTCAGTAATACAGGGTGCCAACCTCTGTTTACATTTTCTTCTCAGTAATACAGGATACACCAGTCCCCTGATTGTATTTCCTTACCAGCATAAGGTACCAATCCCTGATCTCCTTACTAGTATAGGGTACACCAATCCCTTGCTGTGTTCTCCAACATAGGGTACATCACTCCCAAGTTGATTTGATTTTAAATGCAGGATACACCACTCCCTGGTATCATTGCCAATATAGGGTATCCCATTCTCTGATCACATTTTTTCAACATAAGGTACACAAATCCTTAGTTGAGACATTCTTTTGGGACAATAAAAAATAAAATCATCATGACCTTTTCAGTGTACACCATTACTATTTTTTTTAATTTGCTTTCAATAAAGAAGTAGTTTAGAATTTTGTTACAATAACTCACGAAATTTTTCTAGTGAAAACTGGGGCAGAAAAATTTCGTTCGTTTGTTTGTTATGATGTCTGATCAGGTTTACCTCGAGGCACAAGGTTCGAGATGAACAAAAGAAGAAGTTTGAATCCAAAATAAAGAAAACAAAAGGAAAAAAAATGTGAATCCAAATGCAGAAGCAGATGAAAATGATATGGACTGCTCAAAACATGACTGAAGTTATGAGCTTCACATTTCCCGTTTTGCTCAGAAGAAACCGTAGAAGAATAAACTAGCACCTACAGCTAGCAAGCATCAAGGTTCAGATCAGAGTCTGCATGAACAACCAGTCAAGACTCAAAATCAAGATTCAAAAGACTTATAAATAGGAATCTTGTAACTTATGGCTGATAGGTTTGTTTAGTTCCTTTAGATTTTGATGTAATAACAGGGCCACAGACCGGAGCCTCGACGGAACCTAGCTCGACTTTCGAACTCATCACTCCATCATTCTTCTTGAACTACACGCGACCTGATTCCCTTATAACCCGGGATATGTAGGCTGTCCAAAATCAGGACTCGGTTGCATCTTTTTCTTTTATTTTTTTTTCCTCTTTTGAATAACGATATGGTCAAAAACTTAGTCACACGGCTCACTTTATCTTTGCCTGAAAACTTTTAATGTTTTCAAGCAAAGAGGGGCATGCTGTGAGCACCTAATTTTTTACCGTGCTTGAATATTTTTCGCTCCCATCTTCCCACGCGTGTCCCCACTCTTTGTCCCCCACACTTTGTCCCCACTTCACTTTCTCTTTTCCCTCGTGCTTGCCCTCATGCTTGTCCCCCCACACCTTGTCCCCTCTCCACTTTCCCTTGTCCCCCATGCTTGTCCCCCACTCACAAACTCCATACCACTCTCCCTACCCATTAAAAATAACCCCCAATTCCTTTCTTCTGGGAGAGAACGGACAGAAAATCCCTGCCTCCTGAACAAAAACATAGCTCCATCTCCCTACTGCCACCTTGCCTCCTGTACAAAAACATAGCTCCTCCCTTTTTTCTATTAAAACGAGCTAGCTTTACCTGTGTAAAAAATCATTTTTTGTCACCTTAAAAGCTCAAAAATCGTCCGTCCATAGCCATGAAAACCAGTCCAAAAGTCCCTCAAAATACCATGTAAATCTATACAAAGACCACCCAAAAGAACAGCCCTTGAATCTCCATAAAAACACATCAAAACCCACTCAAAAATGTGTCCAAAACCACTGCTATAGTATAGGCACGTTAGAAGTTCCGTCCGTCGAGTTTCGTCGCCATCGTTGGAGTCTCGGTTGTGGTTCTGTGTTTGATTCATTGGTTGTCGGCTCTGTATCGGTGCTCTTCTATGTTTGTTATAAAATTAGCTTTGGAGATAATTTAATCAAAAGGTCCACTTTCTTATTTACTGCTTTTATATTGGTTGCATGCTCTATTCTAGTTTTGTGAATATTTTATGGCTATGACATCGATTCTGTGCTTTGTTTCCTAACTGGTTTGGTTTGTCTCACTGTTGTTGAAGTCATAGAAATTGAGTACATGTTTTCTCGTTTTAAATCAAAACTTAAAGTTACGTATAAGATTACATGGATTATTATATAAGGTTGAAATTTTTTTGTTTAAAGTTTTTAGAGATGTTCACGTTAGCTTCTGTCGGAGTCTAATTAGGTGCTTTTGTGTAATTATTAAATTAGTGTTTTATTTGTTAAGATTGGCAGTATGCTTCCAGTTACTAAAGTGCAAGCCAAATTATATGGTAGGAATTTAGATGCTAAAGGTAATTAGTGGGCTCAAATAACGTCGATTCATGCTAGTCCATTTCACAAACCAAATGGTCCAATTCTTGTAAATACATAAGATGTCCATTTCTTTAATTACAATAGGGATGAAATGCCAATTAAATCACATCACCTCTCCCACAATAATTTTCCATAACTTTAGCCTTACAATAATATCGAAGTAGTTTAAGAACAATTCATGAACAATGATAGTTGTTTTTAGATGCGACTAATAATAAATCATCGTGACTATAGGTACGGTTCCTGTGGCATGATCACGATACGTAAATTCCAACTCAAGTGCGCGTTTCACGCGACTTGAACATAACTTCAAATAATTAATAATAAACATGTTGTAAGTCGTATGCGCGTTTCACGTGATGCGATTCGCAATATGTACAAAAACGAGTGAGCAACATCGTGACTTATTCAAATAAATTCTATAAATATTAAAAGCATTTAAATAAATAATTAAAAGCGGATAGATAAAATATGGAAACCAATAAATTACAGTTTATCCAAAATTAATTCAAGCCAAGTTGTAGTCAATAAAGCGACCGTGCTAGAACCACGGGACTCGGGGAATGCCTTACACCTTCTCCCCGTTCAACAGAATTCCTTACCCGGACTTTATTTTGCAGACCAATAATAAAAGAGTCAAATCTTCCTTTGACTAGGGATTCAAACAAAAGGTGACTTGGAACACCCAAAAAAAAATCAATTCCAAGTGGCGACTCTGTAAATAAAATAATCCCTATTCAAGTTTGTCACTTTAATTGGAGAAACTCTTTAACCCACCATCCATAACACACATATATATCTTGTGGGGGGGGGTAAAGAAGAGGTATGACAGCTATGGCGACTCTGCTGGGATACCCCAAGAATTCGAGCTTGTACATTGACTTTGTTTGGCTTTATTAATTTTTGTATATATTGTGATTTATTTGGGCCTAATGTGTTACTTGTCCACTTTTATCTGTTTTGATATTGTTGAACTGTATATATAAATTATATCCTCTCGCACCCCTCTGAGTCTTCTTATAGTTAGTTATGTTGTGTTTGCCAACCAGCATCACAAAATTTCTGTCTTGAGATAAAGGCAGTTAGCCTACCAGCTTCTGGTGAAGGATTTAGTCACACATGCTTAGGCGGGAGAGCCATTAGTTAGCCAGTGCTGTTCTACTACTGGTGATGCTTGACGCTCCTCGGCTCGGGTTGTCCGCCCGGGTAAGCCAGGTCTAGATACCATCTCCTTTCGGATTTACAAACTTAGAAGAACAAGCCACAAGCAATGAATATCCCAAGTAGGCTACGCTTTATTTGCATCATGTGCATTTGACTTAGCAGCGCTCGACACAGAGGTCAAGTTTTATTTTAGGACAGGCTTTGTTGAGACCATTATGTCATGTTATGTGCTACTTGTTGCATTATTTGGGAGGCTTGCATGTCGACTGGCTTTAGCATATATCAGTTGAACGAAGAGAGAAAAAAATGATGTGGTTTAGTGCATATGGTTTTTAAAGATTAATTTTTATTAAAAAAAAAAAGAACATAGTTGATTTTAACCGAACTACGCGGGTCTGATTCTCACCGGATGTGAGATACGTAGGCAAACCTCATCGCTTCCGGCCTCCAATTTTTTAATATTTCTTTAATTCCTTCTTTAGAAGTCTTTATTTGAGACGTCAAATCCAAAATTCCAAAAATATTTTCTTCCTTTATTTTAAAAAATAAAGGTCTTTCTTTTCTTCCTTTATTTTAAAAAATAAAGGTCTTTCTCCCAAAATTCAAAAAAACAAAAAAAAAATCAAAATCCAAAAAAAATATTTTCTGTCTTTTTAAATTTACAAAAAAAAAATTAAAATATTTTCTTTTCTTTTATTAATAAAGTGTTTCTTTCGAAGATTCCAAAAAAAAAAAAAGAAAAACAAATCTGTCTTTAGAAGTTTTCTTTTAACAAAAAAAACAAAAACCGAAATATTTTTCCTTGTTAGCAGCTATTATGGGATTATTTGTATATGAGTAAAAAAAAATTTACATTATTCCTGATTTTTCTGAACTACGTAATGATCTGATTCATGCGGCGACATGATACGTAGGCAACCCACAAAAGGTTCGATCAAATTTTTTTTTAATGATTCTAAGATGAGGGATCAAAATGAGGCGTAAGTGAAAAAAAAAAAGAAGAAGAAGAAGAAGAAGAAGAAGAAGAAGAAGAAAATAAGAGCGTCAATAAGAAGCTACCTCATAAGCCGGAATGAAACATGAAGCCTCCAAAAGCATGTTAGAAATAGTGACAATAATAGGAGCATGACACATTATGTGTGATTCATATCTATAAAATGCTTAACCCTAATACGTTTGTTGTCTCTTACGTAGTAAGCTTAAGGTGGTTGGTTTGTGGTGAAACTGGCAACACACCATTACTTCACTAGATCTAATGGAGCAGTAGTAATGGCCAACGATGATGAGATCGAGCTGATCAGTGACGACCCCCAGGGTCAATCAGTTGAACAAGAGTCGAAGGAAATAAGAAAATTGAGACAGCAATTGTCTGGTGTATATCAAGCTTGGGTGTCTGGTCAGCCTCCACCCCGGGGTCCCTCAGAGGGAACTTCCACCGTACCCCTGGCTACTCAACCACCGCTCCATGCAATGAGCGACCACATTCTACCACCAGGGTATGTGCCAAACTACAGGCTCCATGTTGCTCCTGGTACCTCTAATGTGCGACCTCCAGTCGCACCAGTCAGGAACACTCCTCTAGTCGTGTCTGGCGCACCGGCATACACAATCCCGCCTCCACCTCCTGTGACGAGGCCAATCAACGAGCCACCATCTCATGCTTATGATGACCAATACTACTCTCCAAATATGGCTTTCGGGGTATCGGCTCCATATAATCAGACTCCTCAGTACGAGTCACCAGTGGAAAATGAAAAGCTTGCAAAGACGGTTGAGCCGGATGAGATGGCCAGGAAAATGAAAAGTCTTGAACAGAACATAAAGAACATACAGGGACTAGGGGGTCACAAAAGTGTTTCGTTCAGTGATCTATGCATGTTCACTCACATCTATTTTCCACCAGGGTTCAAGACCCCAAAATTCGAGAAGTATGATGGACACGGAGACTCTATCGCCCATTTGAAAAGGTACTGCAATCAGCTGAGGGGTGCAGGTGGAAAAGAAGAATTACTGATGGCTTATTTTGGGGAAAGTCTTGTGGGGGTAGCCTCCGAATGGTTCATTGACCAAGATATCTCTCACTGGCATGTCTGGGACGACATGGCCCAAGCCTTCGTCAAACAATTTCAATACAATATAGATATTGCGCCGGATCGCAATTCCCTGTCCAATATGAAGAAAAAGCCGACTAAAAGCTTTAGGGAGTATGCAATCAAGTGGAGGGAACAAACAGCTAGAGTTAAGCCACCCATGGATAACCACGAGTTGATCACTGTTTTTCTGGAGGCCCAAGAGCCTGATTACTTTCAGAACATGATGTCCGTAATGGGTAGACCTTTTGCGGAAGCAATCAAAATAGGAGAAATGGTCAAAAATGGCCTAAAGACTGGCAGAATTGTAAGTCAAGCTGCTCTCAAAGCCACCACCCAAGCTATCCAAAATGGGTCGGGAAGTTTGGCAAATAGAAAGAAGAGAGATGAAGGGTCCATGATGACTTCGGGATCCAGGGAAGTTCAAAGAGGGGCATCGCACCCTTATGTGCAAGTTCAGCAGGGGCACTCCAGTTACCCTCAACATTACTATCCCCTGCCAATTCCTCAGTACTCTGTGGGACCGCCAAAATATACAGTGTTTAATGCTCAATCATATGCTCGTCCTCCCAATCAACAGGTACGGGCACCAGCTCCAAGATTCCCCCGACCTCAGCAGCAAAATTTTCGAGCACTCTACAATGCTCGTCCTGGGCAGGATTATGGTCGAGAGCAGAGGCCGGTGGAAAATTTTACTCCATTGGCTGAATCATACTCTAGTCTGTTCCAGAAGTTGAAGTAGATGGGCGTGATTGGACCTATCGCTCCCCACCATATGCATCCCGATTCACGCGGATTTCAAGAAAATACTAGATGTGAATATCATTCAGGTGCTCCGGGGCATAGCACTGATGACTGTTGGACCCTGAAAAGAGCCATATAAAGACTCATTGTTGAAAAATTGATTGTAGTCACGAATGGCGAGGACCCTCCTAATGTGACCAATAACCCGTTGCCAGTACACAATGATGTTCATTTTGTGGGAATGATTGGCCGAGATCATGAATACAAGCCGGTTGGTCGAGCAAAAATGACAGTGGTAACGATTCAATAGGGAACCAAACTAGAAGTAAGTCCAAGCCTAGATGCATCGTTGATTGTGAAAGGCGCTCAGAGCTCAGAGAGGGCAACTTTATTTGTTCCAAAATCTCGAGGTTGGAAGTTCGCTCCAATGTTCCAAACCCAAAGTTATACGTCCTTAGAGGTCACCCCATCACAAAGCAGTTTCAGGGCGATACGATGGGTATAATAGAACCGATCATAATCAAGCCTGCCACACAACCCCGTGTAACAAATACGAAAACCATCCCTTGGAACTATAACAAAACTGTAGTAACCTACAAAGGCAAGGAAATCATAGAAGAAGTGGGGAAACTGGAGGTTTGACTCGATCAGGGAGGTGTTACTCTCCAGAAGAGTTGAGGAAGGCTAAGCAAATCAGAGAAGGTCAAATGCCAATAAAGAAACCGGTCACTGAAGAAGAGGCGGAGGAGTTTTTGAAAAAGATGAAAGTTCAGGATTACTCAATCATTGACCAGCTGAGAAAGACTCCTGCCCAAATCTCTCTGTTATCTCTGCTCATACACTCAGGAGAGCATGCCCATGTACTAATCAAAATCCTGAACGAGGCACATATCTTAGAGAATACCACCGTGAATCAATTAGAGAAGATGGCAAATAGATTTTTTGAGGTGAACAAGATTTCCTTTACTGATGATGAACTTCTTGAGGAGGGATCCGGTCATAATAGGGCTTTATGAGGGGCATTATGTGAAGCGAGTTATGGTTGATGGAGGCTCGAGTGTAGATGTATGCCCCCTCTCTACCTTGCAAAGTATGAAGATCAATACAGACAGGATCCGACCCAGCAATGTTCACATCCGGGCTTTTGATGGCTCAGCGAGAGATACCATTGGGGAGATCAACCTCACCATGACGATTGGGCCTGTTGATTTTGAAATTGTCTTCCAAGTAGTGGACATGGAAACTTCTTATAACTTTCTTCTTAGAAGGCCATGGATCCATACGGCCCGAGCTATGCCATCCACCTTGCATCAGATGCTCAAATTCGAGCACGACATGCAAGAAATTATTGTTCACGGAGAAGACGAGTCATCCATTTGTAAAGACCCGTTAATCCCATGTATTGAGGCCAAGGAAGGATGTGAGTCTATTGTCTATCAGGCTTTCGAAGTGGTTACTGTGGACCATGTTGAGGAAGGAAAGCCCATTATGTATCCTCGTCTCTCCGCCACATCTGTAATGGTGGCTGCACTTATGATGAGACAAGGTTATGAGCCAGGAAAAGGCTTGGGGGCATCATTGCAAGGAATTTTAGAACCCATTTCTCCATTCAGTAACAGGGGTACTTTTGGTTTAGGCTTCAGGCCAACACAAGCGGACAAAGACAAAGCCAAGCACCGCAAAAAGTACGGGTGGGTCTTGCAGCAACCTATCCCTCACATTTTCTACACTTTTGTCGAGCCACGATTCAAACATGGTCAAAATTCCTCGGCGCATGCAAACATTGATGAAATTTGCCATGGCCTCAGGCAGATGTTTTCTGAAGTGAATATGATCCAGGCTGGTAAAGGCACTAGTCGTGCCGATATGCAACTAATTGGCCCAGAAACCATGCTCAATAACTGGGAAGCAACTCCTCTCCCCACAAGGAAGGAGTCTTGGTAGTTGACTTTTGCAGCTTCTTTCTTTTGTACTTTGGGTTACTTTCAGGGTTGTAATCCAAATATCTTAGTATGATTGTTTTATTTTGACGTTAACCCTTCTATCTTTTCAAATTCAATGAAATGCAGTTCAGTTTCGTATTTTGTATCTTTTCCTTTTCCTAATTCCTGCCATTTTATTTCCATTTCAGTTTTGTTAATGCCGGATTTAATAACATGGCATGCATGCGGAATTCACGCCCAGATCCCAAAAAGCTGTCTAATTTCGAAATAATGCATCAAGAGGTCAAATATGATGAAGATAAGGTTTTTGATGAAATAAAAAGAGAGTTAGAATAATTTGAAAACAAACCTAGGCCCAACCTCAATGAAACTGAGCCAATTAATATCGGAGGTCATGAAGAAGTCAGAGAAACAAAGATAAGCATTCACACTGAACAAAAAACCAGAGATGCCTTGATTCAACTTTTATTCGAGTATAAAGATGCGTTTGCCTGGTCTTATGATGATATGCCTGGTTTAAGCGCCGATTTAGTGGTTCATAAGCTTTCCACGTATCCTGATTTTCCACCAGTCCAACAGAAGCAGCGAAAATTTAAAATGGACATGAGTGATAAAATCAAAGAGGAAATAATGAAGCAATTGAGCGCCAATGTTGTCAGAGCCATACGATACACCACTTGGGTGGCAAATGTTGTGCCCGTGCCAAAGAAAGATAGAAAAACTAGAGTCTGTGTTGACTACAGTGACCTGAACAAAGCAAGTCCGAAGATTAATTTTCCTTTGCCGAACATCCATATTCTTGTAGATAATTGCGCAAAGCATGAGATACAGTCGTTCGTGGATTGCTATGCTGGGTACCACCAGATTCTAATGGATGAGGGTGATGCAGAAAAGACCGTTTTCACCACTCCGTGGGGTACCTATTGTTACAGGGTCATGCCATTCGGTTTAAAGAATGAATGGGCAACTTACATGAGGGCCATGACCACCATTTTTCACGACATGATGCACAATGAGATTGAAGTATATGTCGATGATGTCATCATAAAATCAAAGACACAGGCTGATCACGTGAATGCTTTGAAAAATTTCTTCGAACAGCTTCGAAGGTATGACCTTAAGCTCAATCCAGCCAAATGTGCGTTTGGGGTTCTATCTAGGAAACTCCTTGGTTTTATAGTCAGTCGGAGAGGCATCGAATTGGATCCATCTAAGATAAAGTCCATTCGAGATCTGCCACCCTCGAAGAACAAAAAGGAGGTCATGAGTTTGCTCGAAAGGTTGAACTGCATCAGTAGGTTCATTGCTCATCTCACAACCATATGCGAGCCCATCTTTAAGTTACTGAAAAAGGATGCTGCAATCAAGTGGACGGATGATTGCCAAAATGCTTTTGACAGGATCAAAGATTATCTATCAAAACCCCTTGTATTGGTCCCACCTGAACCTGGTAGGCCTTTATTTTTATATCTATCGGTGATGGATAATTCCTTTGGATGTGTTCTGGGGCAACATGATGTGACAGGCAAAAAGGAACAAGCAATATATTATTTGAGCAAGAAGTTCACCAATTATGAGGTTAAGTACACCCTTTTAGAAAGGACATGTTGTGCCTTGACTTGGGTCGCTCAGAAGTTAAGACATTATCTTTTGGCCTATACTACTTACCTCATATCAGGAATGGATCCTCTGAAGTATATCTTCCAAAAGCCAATGCCCACCGGCAGGCTTGCAAAATGGCAAATCCTACTCACAGAGTTCAATATTGTCTATATCATTCGCACCGCGATGAAAGCACGGGCTTTGGCCGATCATTTGGTAGAGAATCCAGTTGATGATGAGTACAAGCCACTTACCACATACTTCCCATACGAAGAGGTCAACTCAATAGAGGAAGTAGTTCCAGACGACAACCCTCTATGGAAAATGTATTTTGATGGAGCTGTCAATATCAAAGGAGTTGGGATCGGGGCAATCCTCATCTCACCTATTGGACAGTATTACCCTGCAACAGCCCGGCTTTGGTTCTTCTGTACTAATAATACGGAAGAATACGAAGCCTGTATCATGGGTTTGAAAATGGCCCTCGATCTGGATGTGCATGAACTATTGGTTATGGGAGATTCTAACTTGCTTACCCGGCAAGCCCAAGGCGAATGGGAGACTCGAGACATCAAGCTTATTCCATACAAACAATGTGTACAAGATTTGAGCAAAAGATTCAAATCCACCGAGTTCAGGTACATTCCCAGGTTTCACAACGAGCTAGCCGATGCTTTGGCTACTTTAGCCTCGATGCTCCCTTATCCGGGAAACACCCATATCGATCCACTAGAAATCCAAGTTCGGAATCAACACAGTTACTGCAATACAATTGAGACAGAACCAGATGGTGAACCATGGTATCATGACATAAAACGATTCCTGAAAACAAGAGAATACCCAGAGCACGCCAAGGGAGATCAAAAAAGAACTATAAGGAGGCTCGCCAGCGGTTTCTTCCTGAATTACAAAAGGACCCCAGATTTGAACTTGTTGAGATGCGTAGATGCCACAGAAGTTGAGCGGATCATGAGTGAAGTGCATTCGGGGGTATGCGGACCTCACATGAATGGATATGTTTTGGAGGAGAAGATTCTGCGGGCAGGGTATTATTGGCTTACAATGGAGCGAGATTGCTTCAGTTTTGTTCGCAAGTGTCACCAATGCCAGATTAATGGTGACCTGATTCACTCGCCACCTTCGGAGTTGCATCCCATGTCCTCTCCTTGGCCTTTCGTTGCTTGGGGAATGGATGTTATTGGGCCAATTGAGCCAAAGGCTTCAAACGGGCATAGATTCATTTTGGTTTCAATTGATTACTTCACCAAGTGGGTGGAGGCCGTCACTTTCAAAGCAGTCACCAAGAAAACAGTGATAGACTTTGTTCATTCCAACATCATCTGCCGCTTTGGTATCCCAAATACCATTATCACTGACAATGCAGCCAATATCAATAGTCATTTGATGAAGGAGGTATGCGAGCAATTTAAAATTATGCATCGCCATTCTACCCCTTACCGGCCAAAAGCCAATGGAGCCATTGAAGCAGCTAACAAGAACATCAAGAAGATTCTTAGGAAAATGATCCAAGGTTCGAGACAATGGCATGAAAAGTTGCCTTTTGCTCTTTTGGGATACCGCACGACTGCTCGCACATCTGTTGGTGCAACTCCTTATCTGTTGATATATGGAACGGAAGCTGTAATACCGGCTGAAGTCGAAATTCCCTCTCTTCGGATCATTGTGGAGTCGGAGATTGAAGATACAGAATGGGTAAAGACCCAATTAGAACAACTAATGCTGATTGATGAAAAACGGCTAGCAACAATGTGCTTTGGCTAGTTATACCAGCAAAGAATGGCACGCGCTTACAACAAGAAAGTGCGTCCAATGCATTTCGAGATAGGCCAACTCGTTCTGAAATGAGTTCTTCCACACCAAGTAGAAGCTAAAGGAAAGTTCGTCCCAAACTGGAAAGGACCCTACATCATCAAGAAAGTGTTACCAAAAGGGGCCTTGCATTTGGTAGATGAAGAAGGACGGGTACCAGACATGACTATTAATGCAGATGCAGTTAAAAGATATTATGTCTGATATATACCCACTGTGGAACTTTCACGCATAATTTTCTTAGATCGAGATGACGAAGGCTACCATTGCTCGCTATTCCAAGCAAGTGTCACCCTTTTGTTACCCCTTTTAAGCTGTATTTTTCTCCATTGAACTACGTCCGACCTGATTCCGAAAGGATACATAGGCAGCCTTACCCTGGGTTCGGTCCCATCGCAATAAAAATCCATATTCCAAATACTCCAAAACTGGGGCAGAAGTTTGTTTTTTTCTTATGGTTTTCCCGTAGAAACAGTTCCAAAAGTTATAATTCAGTTCAAGGTTCTTTTTGCCTTTTTCTGTTAAGAATTTCTGATCGATCTTTAAGAATACTTGAAGTCCCCATGCCAGGGGCATTGGCCAACCTTCCGCATGAAAAAAAAGAAGAAAAGAAAAGAAAAGAAGAAATAAGAGAGTCTTATCGGTGAAAACCTGTATGAGCACTGTAAGGCGACAGTGAGCAGAGAAATGCAAGAGTCTTATTGGTGAAAACCAGATGGGCACCATAAGGCAACAATGATTAGAGAAATGAGAGAGGTCAGTTAGCGAAAACCCGCAAAGGGCACTACTAGCCGAATGAGGGTCTTCGATGCTCCGACATGAGCACAACCAAGACAGTTTCAATATGAACATTTGCGATGTATTTTGAGAATTAGACAGCTCAGATAGATTAGGCGTCCAGTCCAAAATGCATGTCATGATTCATTGAAGTCGACACATATCTCTAGATAAGTCTCCTTATTTCTCTCCCCGAAAGGGACACCTTTTATTTAGACACAATTCCTTTTTCACTTCCAATTGCTCTTCTATTCTTTTCTATAATTTTTCTTAGATTCCCTTTCGGTCTAATCTTGCATCAAAAGCAAAGCAAAAATGGCTGCAAAACTGTCTACAGTTTTCCTGTAATACTGAGCACAATTTGGAGCATATACGGCATTGACGAAGGCAGGAATCCATCTGTGATCTCTTTTGATAAGGCGGACAAAGTGTCTCAAAGAAACTGAAAAGGTCGCCTAAGCAAGACTTGCTTCATGGGAAAAGTTGATAAGCACTCTAGACATAAACTGGTTCTGAGTGCAAGACAACTAAGTTTGATTCTAAAGAAAAATTGCTTTGCCTTAGATACAAGGGTTAATGGTACCGTGGACATCCGGGTATGAAACAGCTAGGGGAGACATCAGAAAGACAAAGTCTCCAGAAAACGATATAAAGTATCTGAGCATCTCGGTACCACTCTGATAGAATCAGTTCTTCGACAACGGGGTGTCCGTGAACTCAAACTCCTCAGTGCATCAAGGCCACAAACCGACCACCACTTTAAAAACTTACAAATTTTCTTTGTTTGAAGCAGGAATAGAGCAGTGCAGAATGGCGGTTCTCAAAGGACGAATGTCACCAAATGTAAGCTCCTTAAAATCTTTAGCATGCATCACTACTGTTTATACCTCTCATTTTCATAGCTTAACCCAGGCAAAACCTTTTCACCTAGGGGGGCCCAGCTCATAGGTCCGGGTAGAAGTACTCTTCGCCCAGGTTATTTTACAGTAGCTTAACTCAAGTAGAACCATTTGGCCTTGGGGGATCCAGCTCATAGTTTTCGGGTAGAAGTACTCTTCGCTCAGGTTATTTTACGTTGCTTAACCCAGGTAGAACATTTTCGCCTAGGGGGATCCAGCTAATATTTCCGGGTAGAAGTACTTTTCGCCCAGGCTATTTTACGTAGCTTAACCCAGATAGAACTTTTTCGCTTAGGAGAATCCAGCTCATAGTTCCGGGTAGAAGTACTTTTCGCCCAGGCTGTCTTTCGTAGCTTAACCCAGGTAGAACATTTTTGCCTAGGGGGATCCAGCTCATAGTTCCGGGTAGAAGTACTCTTCGCCCAGGCTGTTTTACGTAGCTTAACCCAGGTAGAACATTTTCACCTAGGAAGATCCAGCTCATAGTTCCGGGTAGAAGTACTCTTCGCGCAGGTTGTTTTACGTAGCTTAACCCAGGTAGAACCTTTTTCGTCAAGGGGGATCCAGCTCATAGTTCCGGGTAGAAGTACTCTTCGCTCATGTTGTTTTACGTAGTTTAACCCGGGTAGAAACTTTTCGCCTAGGGGGATACATCTCATATTCCGAGTAGAAGTACTCTTCGCCCAGGTTTGTTTTTCGTAGTTTAACCCAGGCAAACCCTTTTCACCCCGGGGATTCAGCATTTTTTTAGTAATACAGGGCGCCAACCCTGGTTATATTTCCTTTTCCAGTAATACAGGGTGCCAACCCCTGGTTACATTTCCTTTTCAGTAATACAGGGTGCTAACCCCTGGTTACATTTCCTTTTCAGTAATACAGGGCGCCAACCCCCTGGTTATATTTCCTTTTCAGTAATACAGGGTGCCAACCCCTAGTTATATTTCTTTTTTTTTAGTAATACAGGGTGCCAACCCCTGATTAAATTTCCTTTTGAGTAATACAGGGCGCCAACCCATGGTTACATTTCCTTTTCAGTAACACATGGCGCAAACCCCTTGTTACATTTCCTTTTCAGTAATACAGGGCGCCAACCCCTGGTTACATTTTCCTTTTCAGTAATACAGGGCGCCAGCCCCTGGTTACATTTCTTTTCCAGTAATACAGGGCACCAACCCCTGGTTACATTTCTTTCTCAGTAATACAGGGCGCCAACCCCTGGTTATATTTTCTTTTCAGTAATATAGGACGCCAACCCCTGGTTACATTTCCTTTTCAGTAATATAGGGCGCCAACCTCTGGTTACATTTCCTTTTCAGTAATACGGGGCGCCAACCTCTGGTTACATTTTCCTTTTCAGTAATACAGGGCGCTAACCCCTAGTTGCATTTCTTTTTCAGTAATACAGGGCGCCATCAGTAATACAGGGCGCCAACCCCTGGTTACATTTCCTTTTTAGTAATACAGGGTGCCAACCCCTGGTTACATTTTCTTTTCAGTGATACAGGGCACCAACCCCTGGTTACATTTCCTTTTCAGTAATACAGGGTGCCAATCTCTGTTTACATTTTCTTCTCAGTAATACAGGGTACACCAATCCCCTGATTGTATTTCCTTACCAGCATAAGGTACACCAATCCCTGATCTCCTTACTAGTATAGGGTACACCAATCCCTTGCTGTGTTCTCCAACATAGGGTACATCACTCCCTAGTTGATTTGATTTTAAATACAGGATACACCATTCCCTGGTATCATTGCCAATATAGGGTATCCCATTCTCTGACCACATTTTCCCAATATAAGGTACACAAATCCTTAGTTGAGACATTCTTTTGGGACAATAAAAAAACAAAATTATCATGACCTTTTCAGTGTACACCATTACTATTTTTTTTAATTTGCTTTCAATAAAGAAGTAGTTTAGAATTTTGTTACAATAACTCACGAAATTTTCCTAGTGAAAACTGGGGCAGAAAAATTTCATTTGTTTGTTTTTTGTGATGTCTGATCAGGTTTACCTCGAGGCACAAGGTTCGAGATGAACAAAAGAAGAAGTTTGAATCCAAAATAAAGAAAACAAAAGGAAAAAAAATGTGAATCCAAATGCAGAAGCAGATGGAAATGATATGGACTGCTCAAAATATGACTGAAGTTACGAGCTTCACATTTCCCGTTTTGCTCAGAAGAAACCGTAGAAGAATAAACTAGCACCTACAGCTAGCAAGCATCAAGGTTCAGATCAGAGTCTGCATGAACAACCAGTCAAGACTCAAGATCAAGGTTCAGAAGACTTATAAATAGGAATCTTGTAACTTATAGGTGATAGGTTTGTTTAGTTCCTTTAGATTTTGATGTAATAACAGGGCCACAGACCGGAGCCTCGACGGAACCTAGCTCGACTTTCGAACTCATCACTCCATCATTCTTCTTGAACTACACGCGACCTGATTCCCTTATAACCCGGGATATGTAGGCTGTCCAAAATCAGGACTCGGTTGTATCTTTTTCTTTTATTTTTTTTTTTCTCTTTTGAATAACGATATGGTCAAAAACATAGTCACACGGCTCACTTTATCTTTGCCTGAAAACTTTTAATGTTTTCAAGCAAAGAGGGGCATGCTGTGAGCACCTAATTTTTTACCGTGCTTGAATATTTTCCACTCCCATCTTCCCACGCGTGTCCCCACTCTTTGTCCCCCACACTTTGTCCCCACTTCACTTTCTCTTTTCCCTCATGCTTGCCCTCATGCTTGTCCCCACACTTTGTCCCCTCTCCACTTTCCCTTGTCTCCCATGCTTGTCCCCCACTCACAAACTCCATACCACTCTTCCTACCCATTAAAAATAACCCCCAATTCCTTTCTTCTGGGGGGAGGGGGGGCGGGGGGCGGACAGACCATCCCTGCCTCCTGAACAAAAACATAGCTCCTCCCTTTCTTTTATTAAAACGAGCTAGCTTTATCTGTGTAAAAAACCATTTTTTGTCACCTTAAAAGCTCAAAAATCGTCCGTCCATAGCCATGAAAACCAGTCCAAAAGTCCCTCAAAATACCATGTAAATCTATACAAAGACCACCCAAAAGAACAGCCCTTGAATCTCCATAAAAACACATCAAAACCCACTCAAAAATGTGTCCAAAACCACTGCTATAGTAAAGGCACGTTAGAAGTTCCGTCCGTCGAGTTTCGTCGCCATCGTTGGAGTCTCGGTTGTGGTTCTGTGTTTGATTCATTGGTTATCGGCTCTGTATCGGTGCTCTTCTATGTTTGTTATAAAATTAGCTTTGGAGATAATTTAATCAAAAGGTCCACTTTCTTATTTACTGCTTTTATATTGGTTGCATGCTCTATTCTAGTTTTGTGAATATTTTATGGCTATGACATCGATTCTGTGCTTTGTTTCCTAACTGGTTTGGTTTGTCTCACTGTTGTTGAAGTCATAGAAATTGAGTACATGTTTTCTCGTTTTAAATCAAAACTTAAAGTTACGTATAAGATTACATGGATTATTATATAAGGTTGAAATTTTTTTGTTTAAAGTTTTTAGAGATGTTCACGTTAGCTTCTGTCGGAGTCTAATTAGGTGCTTTTGTGTAATTATTAAATTAGTGTTTTATTTGTTAAGATTGGCAGTTGCTTCCAGTTACTAAAGTGCAAGCCAAATTATATGGTAGGAATTTAGATGCTAAAGGTAATTAGTGGGCTCAAATAACGTCGATTCATGCTAGTCCATTTCACAAACCAAATGGTCCAATTCTTGTAAATACATAAGATGTCCATTTCTTTAATTACAATAGGGATGAAATGCCAATTAAATCACATCACCTCTCCCACAATAATTTTCCATAACTTTAGCCTTACAATAATATCGAAGTAGTTTAAGAACAATTCATGAACAATGATAGTTGCTTTTAGATGCGACTAGTAATAAATCATCGTGACTATAGGTACGGTTCCTGTGGCATGATCGCGATATGTAAATCCCAACTCAAGTGCGCGTTTCACGCAACTTGAACATAACTTCAAATAATTAATAATAAACATGTTGTAAGTTGTGTGCGCGTTTCACGTGATGCGATTCGCAATATGTACAAAAACGAGTGCGCAACATCGCGACTTGTTCAAATAAATTTCATAAATATTAAAGCATTTAAATAAATAATTAAAAGCGGATAGATAAAATATGAAAATCAATAAATCACAGTTTATCCAAAATTAATTCAAGCCAAGTTGTAGCCAATAAAGCGATCGTGCTAGAACTACGGAACTCGGGGAATGCCTTATACCTTCTCCCCGGTCAACAGAATTCCTTACCCGGACTTTATTTTGCAGACCAATAATAAAAGAGTCAAATCTTCCTTTGACTAGGGATTCAAACAAAAGGTGACTTGGAACACCAAAAAAAAAATCAATTCCAAGTGGCGACTCTGTAAATAAAATAATCCCTATTCAAATTTGTCATTTTAATTGAAAAAACTATTTAACCCACCATCCATAACACACACACACACACATATATATATATATATATATATATATATATATCTTGTGGGGTAAAGAAGAGGTGGGACAACCTCAAGTAACTTTAAGCAAAAATTACATAATTATTATAAATGAACGACAATCCCCATTAATCCTTTCCGATATCCATCTCGTCAAACCCGAACAAGCTACTCACAGAAGGAGTGCTTTTACTTTGCTTCTGACTCTGCTCCTTCACTGGCTACTCTTCTCAAATTAAATGTTGGGAGTATTTTCTTGCTATATCATCTCTATAGCGTTTCTCCCTTTTTTTCAATTATTTTCCTACTCAAAATATTTGTGCCGTACATTTACTTTTAATTTGTATCTATAATGTGCGTATAACACACTTGGGTATAGATTGAAAAGCCATGATAACCCAGAGCTCTGTATTTTTTTGCTAGCACCATGAATGATGACCCAAAGCTTTTCCTTTTTTTGGTTTTTTTTAGTATTGAAGTGGGTGCAATCTCTTGTTTGTTTTGTAATCTAGTCTTTAAGTAGAACCAAGGATGTTCAGTAGTTGATGGAATCTTATGTGGAAGCATCGTTGTTAATTGAGAAGTATGGCAAGGTACTACAACAGTTTGTAGGAAGTGTTGGGCAAGTGTCGGGTATGGGTTCCCAGGACCCAGTAACTGCTATCTATGTCACGTCCCAATCTACCCCTAGACGTGACTGACACTCAACTAATATCACCCGCCAGACGAACCATACTTTCTTACCTTAACCATTAATTTATAATATTTGATTAATCACAAGAGTATTCAAATAATTTGACAACTAAATTTCGAAGAATTAATATCTCGAAATACTATAATGTTGGCCTAATACTATGCAAATTCTTTTGACACAGTTTACGTGTAATATTCTCATCAATCCCTTTTTAATCAAATTAATTTTATTCGTAAGATAGTTTCTCTGAAATTCAAAAAAGAGTAGTTTTTGTTTTATATTTTTTATAGATGAACTTCTCTACTTTTCATAAAATAAATTGGTATACGTTTATATTATGCTAAATAATTAAAATTAAGTTTAATTTAAATGTACACATAATTACACGTGCTCCGTTGTTAATAGAGTGACTCAGCAGAAGAGGCAAAAGTCTGCAACCTTTAGAGCTGTTTTTTTTACCTATAGAAGTGGCCCTTTAAATTGCCTGAGAAGTTGCTTTTATTTACCAACTATACTAAAAATTTAAGAATTCGATACCAAAAAATTGACGTCTCAAAAATAAATTAAAACGAATAACATATGACATTATGCAATCCTTCAATTTAAAGCCAACATTATTTGTCAGTAAGAAAACTCGAGTTGCAATAGCAATATAATAAGTAATTCAATAATATTTTTTAATATTTAATGCAAATAACCGTTTACATCTTTAAATTCTTAGTGACTCGTTTTAAGCAGTTGAAGAATCATAAGATGACGATAATATTTGGAAAATGATAAATATACCTTAAATTGGAAATATTTTGACACGGTTAATTGATTATGTGATACACCACAAATTATAAAGGATTATGTTAAATCATTTTCTTCAAAGATAATCAGTTTAAAATTAATTGAGACACACCAAGTTGTAATTCAACCAGGTAACATAGTAATTGATTTTGCGTTTAAAATAAACGCTTGAAATGTTTAAGGAGAAAGGGGAGTGGGTATTTGGAAGAACAGGAAACTATGAAAGAATAGAGTTGTGTAGTACTGTGGCTCCCACAGCTTTCCCACGTCCATTAAAGATAACCTCAACCAACCAACAATAGTTTAGTTCCTAGACAATTTGGTGGATAGTGCTAACACGTTTAAATGTAGAGTCTAATAAAACAGAAAAAACACATAAAGAAATAATATATTATATAGCAACAACAACAATAACTCACTATAATCCCACTAGTGAGGTTTGGGGAGGGTAGTGTGTACGCAGACCTTACCCCTATCCTGGGGTAGAGAGGTTGTTTCCGATAGACTCGCCTCCCTCCCTCCAAGAACTCCCCACCTTGCTCTTGGGTGACTTGAACTCACAACCTCTTGGTTGAAAGTAGAAAGTGCTCACCACTAGAGCAACCAACTCTTTTCAAATAATAACTGGAATATGGACCTATCCTGATTCCAATAGAGTTGGAGCAACAAATATGATGGCCCACTCAAGATGTATATATGTTAGCTAAAATATATATGTTTATTTTTACTTGTTACTTTTAGCATATTAAGAGAAAATAATTTCTTTTTTCTCGTTATATTCATAATATTAATTGCTCATTTAAAATTATTTTTCTCAAACTCATTAAAAATATGCATCAATTAATATGAATATCATGATAAATTATTTATTTCATTTATTATTTATCAAAAGGTGCAAAGTTTATATTGGATAAGTAAAAGTGATGGATGGAGTAAGCCCTTACACAATTTTTTCTTAAAAAATTATTTGTACGTTGCCTGATATTACACATGGGCATGTAAAAGTCCTTAAACTTCATTTTATTTACAAAACAAGGTGGTAAGAAAAATAGTTGAATAGTCAGAAGAACAGGGGCAAAAGTTGCCGGATAGGCCTACACGCTTTACGAAAACGGCTTCAAGTGACCGTGCTCCCGGGTATAATAGGAGAAATTAAGAAATATAAGCAAGTAATTATATATATATATATATATATATATATATATATATATATATATTTATTTATTTATTAGTGACTGTATTTAGGGGTCATTAATGTTAATTATAATTAAAGACTTTTGATCTTAAATAAGTCTTCTCTCCTTCTATTCCTATTTAAATGTTGCTCATAAAATCACTAATCATTTTAATAATTTTTATTATTAACTATACTCTTTTACACTTTTGAAAATTTAAAATAAGATTAGAGGAAAATGAGGAAAAATATAAGAGAAGAGAAAAAATCTAAGAAGAAAGTGGGATGGCCATATTTTGTTCTTTTTTCCGATTACTATTCCTGAAACATGTAACGATTAAAAAGCAAATACTGGTGAAAGGGGATGGAGCACGCCGAAACCACAATTATGCACCCAAGAATTTCCACGTCTTAAAATTTTTCTTATATGTTCTTGGAAAGAAAATTAAAGAAAGATAAAAAAAAAAAAATCTACCAAAAACATGTACTCCTTTTCTCAATTAAGGCCATCAATAAAGATCTTCCAAAAAATCATTTACTCCCCACTCGGGGCAGAGCCAGCCCTTCAGCTATGAATTCGGTTGAACCCTAGCTTTGGTCCAAATTTTGTATGTGTCTTAAAAAATTCATTGAATATACACAAATTATTAAGTTAGAACCCAGTAACTTACAAGAACTTTAATCATGAACCCATAAGTTTCAAATCCTGACTCCGCCTATATCCCACGTACATGACTCCAAATCTTCATCTATTAACAGAGTTAATAGCTTGAGACCTGATATCTAAAAATCCTTAAGAAAATCCTGATCCATTAGGCAATTGATCATTTTGACAAAAACCCATTTTGATCATTTTGATAATTGTACTGCCAGTACCAACAACATTATTATAATTATTATCGTGCGGAGAACAGATACTTCCAAATTTTTCAGTAGAATCACAATCTAAAACTGAACATAAACCATAGCAGCTTCTTCAGCAGTTTCGCTCCAAATTCAAGTTTTCTTCACTGGACTTTAATCTTTCTAACACCACAAAATTTGTTAACATTCTTGTTTTTCTTCAGATCCATCTTCTTCTTCTTGCTCAAATTTGATAATTCCTTCACATCTCCACAAAATGCTTTTTTTCAAATCTAATTTGTGTAACATATATATTTTCTTTACCCGTTTTATCTTAATCACTATCGTCGTCACTGGGAAAATGATATATAGTATCACAAGCAGTGTAACAAATCTGATCAACTTATTTCATGCATGTGAGGATGAAAAGGGTGATATATTTGATATTGATCTTGAGAAAATAAACTAAAGGTCCAAAGAACAATTAATATTTGACCGAAGTCATCGGCTAATTTTGCACAGCGTTTACCCGAAAAACGGATAGAGTTGAATTTGTACGTAGTTCTAAGAATATGTGATATAACTTAATACAGATCGTAAGAATAAATAGAAATATCAAATATGGATTGCAAAGAATGCAAAATAAACAAGGTTGTAAAGAAGATGATTTTTAGGACTAAGCAAGATGAATCAAATTATGAAGCTTAAAAGAGTAACTCTTGAATATAGGAGAATATGGTGATTGAATTACAATGTAAGCCAAAGAACTGCCTTCTACAGAAATGTAGCCATCCTCTTTATAGTGGAAGATCCTACTTTAGATATAATTAAAAATACATAGTGGAGAACCCATGATAAATCAGCTTTTCCCTAATTTCCGCCGAGATTCTCTCCCTTAGTGGGTTTGCAACGACTCTTGTCTGTGAGCTCAAGCTCGATCGGCCTCGGTGCTGGTCGGTATTACTTCTAGAGCTTGATGTGGACTCAGAATCAGGTGATGATTCGGGCTCGGTATCGGTTGGCCTCTGCCCCTTAAGCTCGAAATCATCTCATCAAAGTTCGATTCGTACCCGAGGTCGATAATGACTTCGAACTCGGTGTTTGACCTATATCTGAAATCTGAAGCTCGTTCATACCATCTTCGGAACCCATCTCGATGTTACGAAATCTTTCTTCGATCCATTATGTTTCGACCTCGATCGATCGTACGAAGGCCGAAATTAATTTCGACCGTATACAGATAGTCTCCTCGTTTCTCGGGAAGAATGTGGTGAGAAGCGATATGATTTTTCAATGGCTCGATTAGATATGCGCCGACGTTTGCATTGAGCCAGACCATGACGTCCGTGATAGCTGTCTGTCGGTTTAGCTTACCAAGGCATTTAATGCGTGTCAGACGGTGGTCGACCACCGCTGATATTGAACTGTCATTGCTTTTATCTATAAATAGCACTCCCTTCCACTATTTATCACTTTTACGTCTTCAATCTTCAAAAAAGTTTTAAGTACTTTTTCGTCTCTTCTGAGTTCATTCGCTGATCTGTGACTCTTTTCTGCAAAATTCTTCTTCTAAACCACCAAATATTTGTCACCTTCTTTAAATCCAAAAATAGTGAAGACATCAAAAGCCGTCCCCCAAAAAGAAAAAGCTTCTTCTTCCCAATCTGCCGCCGACAGAACACCAGTGGATCCATGGCCTGAGGACTGCGTTCCGGCGGCGTGTGTTCTTACCTCCGATTTCAAACTCGATAAAGGTTCACCTGTTCCTGGCCGATGTGAGCCCGTATCGAGATATATTTGTTCGATAACCGGGGAGGGGAGGGGTATATTGAGCAGATAAAAAAAGATTGTAACTGGGGGAACAAAGAAGTGGTAGTGCCGTCTCCCGAAGAGGATATTACTACTCACGTGAGAGGGTTTTTAAGTGTGTACACTTACCCTTTCACGTTAGGTCCTCTCGACCCTGTTATCATAGATTTTTGTCGTAAATACCTAATAACACTATGCCAGATCTATCATTATTTTTGGCGGATCATTATTTAGATCTGATACTTTGTGAACAAAATCGAGGGGATGCCTTTCACCCTCGATCATCTCATCCGATTGTACCGTCCTCGCCTTTTTCAAGGAGGGTTAATAAAACTTCAACGTCGAACTACCAAGGCTCTGTTCTCGAGCATAGACGAGGACAGGGATCGAGGCTGGATGGGCAGGTTCGTTCGAGTAAGGACTTCAGACCTGATTCTGAATGAAAAGATGCCTTTTCCCTAGGAGTGGAACATGAAGCGTAGGTGTAATTCTGCTATTATCTCCTACTATTTTGTCCTTTCATTTCTTTTCTCACCGATATCCCCCTTTTTGTGATGCAGTGGTTCTCTGGATGCCCGACGCAGTGCCCGATCTCAAGAACTGGGTACGAGATCTGGTTTCGACCTCCTCATATGCCGAGCGCTCATGGAGTGACTTGTCAAAGGGCCGATGGGAGGCCAAAAATTATGGTAAGCCCTTTCTCGTATTTTTTGGTAGTTCGAACAAGATGCTTTTCATACACTTTAATAAAATTTCCCGTATATAGGTGTGGGCAACGATGCGGTTTTGAGGCCCTCGTCCGTCGAGGAAGAGGCCTCGGCCTCTATCCCAAAGCCGGTGAAAGATAATAAAAGGAAAAGAGCCTCCGTTCCTGAAGATCCAAAATCGAAGAAGAGGACGACTCGTAAGCCGAACAAGAATACCATTTCTTTGACTGTAGAATCAGTTCTGCATCTAAGGGATGAATACGAAGAAGAAGAAGAAAATGACGGGTCCGCACTGGCGGCCCGAACGAAGAAGACCATCGATATTCCACAGGCAGCTGGATCGATGGTGGTTCATAAGGCTCCGCCTCGAACTGAGGATATATCGGAGAAAGATTCGGGCAGAGTCCCCAAGTTGTTGGAGATCGAAGATGCTTCCCATCGAAGCCAACAGATGGGGGATATGTCTGAAGGGGCTCTCCCCGAATCTCTTCGAATCGAAGAGAATGCTCCAAGTGATTCACTTGGGCAAGTAGCAATCGAAGACTCGCCCACCTTCCCTGCTTTTTCCGTAGGGGCGATTTGGGAAGCCCAAGCTTTAGGGGCCTCAAACTAGACATGCCTCATGATGGAGAGGATCCTTTTCGTGACATGTTTACCGGTGTCGTGGACGCTACTGGTACAAGTGATGCATCAGATCTTTTTTACGGAGTGCAACAAGCTTTGAATCAGGTAAACCTTAAATTATTTTGTTGGCATTACCTTTATGTTTTCTTTTCTTTTCTAACTTCGTTTCTTCTTTATTTGTAGGCCGCGTCAGTTTATCGAGAAGCATGTTCTCGGTCCCGAACTGAGCTGCGTCGATATGAGGCCGACCTTCAACGGGTTACGGAGGAGAGGAACTCCCTTAAACTCCTCTTAGGGAAAAGGGGAGAGGAAATAAAAGACCTCCCAGCTGAGTTGGCCAAGGCTTACCGAGATCAGACCGGTCTGTCCGAGAAGGTAATGATACTTTTAAAAGCCTATGGGCTCGATATCGGAACGATGGCTAATTTTCGGTCTCACAGCTGCAGCAGAAAATTGAGATGATCGGGAAACTTCGTGAGAAGGTCGATGTGATAAAAGCGGAGTCTTTGAAGGGGAAAGAAGGTATGGATCACTTTGCTTCAGAGAAAGAAGCTGCTCGAGCCCAATTATCATCGGCCAAAAACCAACTTCATAGTATGAAGGAGAAAAGCTCAGTTCAAGCAAGAAGAATAGAGGAGCTCGAGGCTCGGTTGGCCTCTGAACTTGCCAAGGCCGAATCTAACACTGAAAAGGCAAAGGCCGATGCGGATGCACTCGTGGCCATCTATCGGGATGATGCTGAAGCTGCCTAGGTCCAAGCAAGAGAGGTAGCCGAGACCGCCAATACTCGAGCACATTAGGTCGCTGAACTTGCTAAGTTCCGATCTCGAAGGGAGACCCTCGAGGAGATCCATGCTCGAGGTTTCGATCTCGCTGAAGAGATAAAAAGGGCTAAAGAACTCGAAGCTGATGCTGAAGCCTTGGATTCTGATGATGATGCTGATGATAATGATGACGATGACGGGAGTAAGAGCGGGTCCGAGAATGGGGGTGGGTGGGTAGGGCAGTGGAGAAGAGACCGCTTCCAGAGATAACCAAGAAACTTAGCCCTTAGTTTCTATGTTGTAATCAATCATGTAAACAATCTTGTATATATATATATATATATATATATATATATATATATATATATATATATATATATATATATATATATATAAATATCTTTTTCTTTTACCGACTTGCTTCTGTTTTGTTTCCTTCCTTGTGAAGATTTTATTCATTCCTTATGAATGTTTTCATAAGGATTTAGGCAATTTGATTGAATTTGGACTTCACAGCCTTTATAACCGAGTGAGTGCTTACTCAAACTTGAACTAAGGTAGCCCATAGGTTTAGTAGTCGAGTTGAGTGATTGTTTGAACTTGAAGTGATATAGCCCTTAGGCTTATTGGTTGAGTGAGTGATTCAAACTCGAAGTAATATAGCTTGTAGGCGTAATATTCGAGTGCTTATGGGCTTAGTAGTCGAGTGAATGATTCGAAATCGATGTAATATAGCCCGTAGGCGTAATGGCCAAGTGAGTGCTTGCTCGAACTCAAAATAAAAGTAGCCCATAGTCTTAGTAGTCAAGTGAATGATTCTAACTCGAAGTAATATAGCCCGTAGGCATAGTGGTCAAGCGAGTGCTTGCTCGGACTCGAAATAAAAGTAGCCCGTAGGCTTAGTAGTCGAGTGAATGATTCGAACTCGAAGTAATATAGCCTGTAGGCGTAATAGTCAAGTGAGTGCTTGCTCGAACTCGAAATAAAAGTAGCCCGTAGGCTTAGTAGTCAAGTGAATGATTCGAACTCGAAGTAATATAGTAGGCGTAGTAGTCAAGTGAGTGCTTGCTCGAACTCGAAAGAAAAGTAGCCCGTAGGCTTAGTAGTCGAGTGAATGTTTCGAACTCAAAGTAATGTAGCCCGTAGGCTTAGTAGTCAAGTGAATGATTTGAACTCGAAGTAATATAGTCTGTAGGCGTAGTAGTCAAGTGAGTGCTTACTCGAACTCGAAATAAAAGTAGCACGTTGGCTTAGTAGTCGAGTGAATGTTTCGAACTCGAAGTAATGTAGCCCTTAGGCGTAATGGTCGAGTGAGTGTTTGCTCGAACTCGAAATAAAAGTAGCCCGTAGTCTTAGTAGTTGAGTGAATGATTCGATCTCGAAGTAATGTAGCCCATGGGCTTATTAGTCGAGTGAGTGATTCGAACTCGAAGTAATGTAGCCCGTGGGCTTATTTGTCGAGTGAGTGATTTCGAACTCGAAGTAATGTAGCCTGTAGGCTTAATAGTCGAGTGAGTGATTTCGAACTCGAAACAATGTAGCCCGTAGGTACTCACTCGAAGTAATATAGCCCGTAGGCTTGATAGTTGAGTGAGTGTTGCTCGAACTCGTTGATTTACCTTAAGCTTGTTTGCGTAATAAATCTTGGATATAAGATATCGATAAAGAAGAATTTTTTCTTTGCAAGTCATTGTACATGTGTTCATGTTTTGTGTCAGGGCTCGGGCCAGCTACATGAGCATGGTTTGTTTTGACCATTTAGCTCTTACAATTTTTCCTATCGGAACCCTGTTGTTATGAAGTAATTTTCTTGCATCGAACTTGATATATTTGAGGGCTAATGCCCCACAGTATTCAAGGTCTATTGTAAATAGGCATCAGATACTGTCGATTTGTTTCTAAGTTAGCACGATCAATAGTTGCCTCATTAAAAACCTTGCCGAAAAATCCATTTGGGATAAAACCGGTCTAAGGAAAAAAGAGTGCAACGCGTGCTTTCAGACCTAGGCCTTCGTATTGAAGGATCCATCCTAGCTCATGAACGGACTCCTACAAGGGTTAGTTTCGAAATGTAAAAGAATATGGGAGGGTCGTACCTTAGCAGTAGTATCGTTTTAGGTGAGACACATTCCAATTGCTTGATAGTTGTTTGCCATTTATGATACTGATCTTGTATGATCCTTTTCCGACGTTTTCGAGAACCTGATACGATCCTTCCCAGTTCGGTCCTAGTTTTCCTTCGTTTAGATTTTGGGTATTGAGGGTGACTTTTCTTAGCACCAAGTCCCCGAGTTTAAAATGGCAAAGCCTAGTTCTTCGATTATAGTATCTTTCGATTCGCTGCTTTTGGGCGGCCAATTGGACGAGAGCAACTTCTCGTTTTTCATCCGATAATTTGAGGCTAGTGTTCATAGCCTCGTTATTTGACTCTTCTGTTGCATATCGAAACCTGGCACTGGGTTTCACGATTTTGACTGGAATCAAGGCTTAGGAACCATATACTAAGGAGAATGGGGTTGCACCAGTACTAGATTTTGATGTTGTTCGATATGCCCAAAGAACTTCGGGTAGAATTTCTCTCCATTTTCCCTTAGCGTCGTTCAACCTCTTCTTTAGGTTTTGAATGATAGTTTTGTTCGTTGATTCGGCCTGTCCGTTCCCACTGGGGTGATACGGCGTTGATAATATCCTTTTTATTTTGTGATCTTCGAGGAATTTCATCACTTTGCTGCCGACAAACTGTTTCCCATTGTCACACACTATTTCGGCGGGTATCCCGAATCGACATACGATATGATCCCAGATAAAGTCTATAACCTCTTTCTCTCTTACTTTCACGAACGCTTGTGTTTTAACCCATTTAGAGAAATAGTCAGTCATAAATAGAATGAACTTAGCTTTACCTGGGGCCGATGGTAGAGGGCCGACGATATCCATTTCCCATTTCATGAATGGCCATGGGGATAAGACTGAGTGAAGTTGCTCTCCGGGCTGATGAATCATTGGTGCAAACCTTTGACATTTGCCACATTTTCGAACAAACTCCTTTGCATCTTTGTCCATATCGATCCAATAATACCTTGTCCTGATTATTTTTTGGACTAATGAGTCGGCACCAGAGTGATTTCCACAAGTGCCTTCGTGCACCTCACGTAGGATGTAGTCGGTGTCTCCCGGACCTAAGCATACTGCCAATGGTCCATCGAATGCCCTTCGATATAACAATCCATTTGCAGTTAATGTGAATCGAGCAACTTTGGTTTGTAGGGCCTTTGGATATTTAGAGTCTGGTGGGAGCTTTTCATCCTTTAAGTATTCAATATACTTATTCCTCTCTTAGTTGCCTGCAATCTTCCGTTCTGTGGCCATGCGTGCTATGATATTCGTACATTTGATTGGGATTTCTCTGGGCAGGATCAGTCTGCATGGGTCGAGGCCATTTAGTGTCTTTGATGCGTCCGATAGGTGACACAATGGCGGATGCATCAATGCTGAAGTTATACTCCGATAACCGAGGCGCTTCCTTAGATCCGGTAGGCCTGTCGAACCCACTTCTATTCATCAGCCCCCGAGACCCTTGACCTCGATCACTTCTTTTGTTGCTTTGTCTGGGGTTACGTCTCGATTCATTGATTCTGTGGTTTCCGTGATACGGTCGGTATCGATCCTTGATCGGACCTTGTTCTCGATTGATCTCCCTTCGAGCAGCAGGTTCAGACCCCAACTAATCATCTTCGACCCTAATTTTTGATTGGTACCGATTGTGCACGTCGGCCCAACTGATTGCCGGGTACTCGATGAGGTTGTGCTTCAACCGCCGTGACGCCATCGAACTTCGTTCGTTCAAACCTTGAGTGAAAGCCTGAACAACCCAATAGTCTGTGACCGGGGGTAGATCCATTCGTTCCATTTGAAAATGAGACATAAATTCCCTTAGCATCTTGTTATCCCTTTGTCTTACCTTAAACAGGTCCGACTTCCTGGTCTCGACTTTTATGGCCGCGGCGTGTGTTTTTACGAAGGAATCCGTAAGCATAGCAAAAGAATCGATAGAATTAAATGGAAAATTATGATACCATATCATCACTCCCTTTGACATGGTTTCACCGAATTTCTTCAATAATACAGATTCGATCTCATCATCTTCTAGATCGTTCCCTTTGATGACACATGTGTATGAGGTGACATATTCGTTGGGGT
The DNA here is from genome assembly GCF_000390325.3 of Nicotiana tomentosiformis. NCBI lineage: Eukaryota > Viridiplantae > Streptophyta > Magnoliopsida > Solanales > Solanaceae > Nicotiana > Nicotiana tomentosiformis. Next base: position 134,510,187 of record NC_090817.1, read on the forward strand.
CGGTAGTTCCGTTATATTTAGGAATCTCGGGCATGCGGAACTGTCACGACCCAACTGGAGGGTCATGACTAGCACCCGGGCCATACTTGCCGAGCACCAACGTACATTTTATCTAACCTTCCTTATTATCTTTAAGGGCTGACAATATCAATATAAATAGTAGACATGGATCATGAACATCCAACAATGAAAGATAATGTCATGAACATACATAACATGGGACGACAAGACTGTCAAGAAACTATATATAAGGTACGAGCTACCATGCTGCCATAAAAGACTATACAACAAAAATCAGTCGACAAGGCATTCTAAACCATACATAAGTCGACACCTATCTATGAGCCTCTAAAGGAACATAAGTGCTACAACATTGCCGGAACAGGGCCCCGACATACCCATAATGTCTATAAAAAAATGCATACCAAGACCACGGCAAGTCCGGAGAAGGGATCTCGCCAATAACCGCTGAACTGGACAGCCTACTGTGGTGGGGGAGCTGCGTCTACCCGTCTATCAGGACCTACAGCACGACATGCAGCGTCCACAAATAAAAGGGACGTCAGTACGAATAAAGTACTGAGTATGTAAGGCAGGAAAGCATAAGTAAGAACAGTAATGTAAACAGGGATAGGGAATATACAACCTGTGACATCTGGGTACCTCTGAGGGCTACTGACATGAAACACATGATACATACATATATATACATAAACTTTTAAAATATACGCCTTTGTGGCATCACCATCATCATATCGTACCCGGCCGTAATAGGCTCGGTAAAACGTACCCGGCCATCATAGGGCTCGGTAGAATCATACCCGGCCACGTGGAGCTCGGTAAAACCCAACTGATCAGTGGTTGCACAATAGGTGCCGTACCCGGCCAACTATAGCGCGGCTCGGTAGAGTAAAATAGATACATATATATGATGCATGCTGGACTCATTGGAATCACATTTTGAACCTTTCGGAGTGACGTAAGGTCGGTATCCTTCGTACACGTTATTAGGATTAAATCTTCATCAAGAATCTTATAAGAATCAGGAACTACCAACAACATTGATAATATAAGAATAAGAGAAGTAACATCAATATCAATCGTTTCATAAGAAGGGCAGCAATGTAAGTACTGCTAGCTTCTAAGAGTAGAGTATCTTTGGGAGCTCGTTCATTACATTATGTACAATCGGAGTCGTGCAAAAGAATGAAGGGGATAGCCTCACATACCTTGTATATACTGCCCAACCTCAAGCTATGCAAATGTCACGACTCCTTAGTCTACAATAAGAGAAATGACACTATCATTATCGTTTAAGCGTCGTAACTATTATGTATCGACCGCAACCTATTTTACGATGAAACGGACAGCACCTCCCCTATTTATATGACTTCCCACAAGTCAATACAATCACCAAACAGCCCAAACAACATCATTAATAATCATATTGAGCCTCCCAAAACAGTCCACCAACCAACAACATTACTACCAAGCCTTTCGATATATGTTTCACAAGTTCTAGCTTCAACGACTTAGCCACAACTTGGATAATCTTAAATATATATAGAGTAAGAGGTTCGTTACCTTTAAACAGAAAGAAAAACTCCAATTTGACCTTAAGTTTCCATGAAATATCCCTTCAATTCTGCCACAAGAACAAGGAAGCGAAACTAGCAATTAATTCGGGTTTTTCGGCACTAGAATTACTTTAGAAGACTTGAAATCACCTAGGGTTGATATTAAAAACTTGAAGGTGTATTTACAAAACATAAAACACTTAAAAGAACCTCCCACACGAGCTGGAACAACACAAAAAACAGCAACAACAAGAAGAACAAGAAACTTACTAGCGCCACGGGATTCCCGACATTTGATTTGTGTTGTTTGCCCTTTGTTTGGGTCTTGGATCATGAGAGAACCTTGAGAGACTATTTTTAGGGTTATAAGGTCTGAATATACTGAAAAATAATGACTTAAAACGGGGTTGAGGTATCTTATATATGTCCATATGTCTTAAACCGCCTTTGTGGGCCCCATAGAGAGCAGCTTGGCGCACTCTCGCGAAAACGCGAATATCTCTCTATTCCGAGATCGTATCGATGAACGGTTTAATGCGTTGAAAACTAGACTAATAGATCTTCAATTTTATAGGTAGATCACCCTATAATTCCAAGCACACTGGGAGAAAAATGCAGTAATATTTGACCTAAAGTTTAAGTAAAATTATAAACCTAAGTTGCGACAACTTTTATCGACTTTTGTTTCATAACTCACTTGACTTCAAGACTTATGATACGGATATTATATGATTCAAATACATTAAAACAAGACCTCTTGGGACAGTTAATCACCTCTAGTGTTACCCGAAAATACGGGTTACAACATCCTTGATTCGTTTAACTTCTAATACTTGTTAACCACTCTTATACACCCTTGTATCGTTTAAGACCAATAGGATTAACTTCTTATCATCTCAAAGATAATCTCTTCTTGGATTTACGTCAACTAACTTACGGCGTGATCTATGGTATGCGAATTTGGGTTGTAATACCCTCTCCCCCTTAGGAACATTCGTCCTCGAATGTAAGGGTTTATGGGGTGTCTAACTCATCGTGGATTCCGACGGAGATTTCCGGCTGAGTTTCCCCTATAAAATGGACACTAGCCAAACTTGCAAGCAGTTAAACCCAACCTATGGCCTTACAAGACTATACAAAGCATTATGGATATGTACATTATCTGCATATCACCATTTTGTATTAAAAAAACGAGTATTCACAAGCTATTGTTTACCTCATAGAGCCGTTTCACCTTATAATGCATCCTTCTTTCCCCCGACATCCTCGTTATCTTCACTCTGGAATAGGTAAGGGTATTTAGACTTCATCTCCTCTTCTGCTTCCCATGTCATTTCTTCTATATTCTTGTTCCTCCATAATACTTTGACGGAAGCTACATCCTTTATTCTCAGCTTGCGGACTTGTCGATCTAATATAGCCACTGGCACTTCATCATATGATAGATCCTCTGTAACTTGTACATCTTTGATAGGGACGACCCGAGAAGGGTCTCCAATACATTTCCTCAACATAGATACATGGAATACCGGGTGTACAAATTCCAATTCGGATGGCAATTCTAACTCATAAGCAACCTGTCCAATTCGTCGAAGAATTTTGTACGGCCCAATATACCGCGGACTCAACTTATCCTTCTTCCCAAAACGCATAACACCCTTCATCGGCGAGATCTTCAGGAAAACCCAATCACAACCTCAAATTCCAGATCATGACATCGGACATCGGAATAAGACTTTTACCTGCTTTGTGCCGTCCTCAGTCGCTCTTGTATCACTTTCACCTTCTCAATGGCTTGGTGAATCAAATCTTGCCCATATAATTCTGTCTCACCGACTTCGAACCATCCAACTGGTGATCTACATCTCCTCACGTACAGTGCCTTATACGGGGCCATTTTAATACTGGAATGGTAGCTATTATTGTAGGCGAATTCTATAAGTGCCAGATGGTCATCCCAATTCCCCTTGAAATCTAGAACATATGCTCGTAGCATATCTTCAAGCGTCTGAATGGTACGTTCAGCCTGTCCGTCAGTCTGCGGATGGAATGCAGTGCTGAGATTTACTTGTGTGCCTAAACCCTTCTGAAAAGACCTCCAAAAGTTAGCCGTAAATTGAGCTCCTCGGTCTGATATAATAGATACCGGCACACCATGAAGCCTAACAATCTCCTTGATATACAACTTCGCATAATCTTCAGCCGTGTAAGTTGTCTTAACTGGCAGAAAATGGGCAGATTTTGTAAGTCGATGAACTATCACCCAGATAGAGTCAAACTTATGATAAGAGCGAGGTAATCCAATAATGAAGTCCATATTAATCACCTCCCATTTCCAGGTCGGAATCTCTATATTCTGAATCAATCCACTGGGTTTCTGATGCTCGATCTTTACTTATTGACAATTAGGTCACTGGGCTACAAATTCTGCAATAGACTTCTTCATATTATCCGACCAATACTGCTCCTTAACGTCATGATACATCTTTGTCGAGCCAGGATGGATAGAATATCGGGACTGATGAATCTCAATCATAATCTTCTCTCGCAACCCTGGCACACTAGGCACACATAATCGGCCCTGGTATCTCAGTGTCCCATCTCCTCCGATCTTGAAAGCTGTAATCTTACACTGCTGAATTCCCTCTCTCAATCTTACTAAGGTAGGATCTTCATATTGCCGTGCTTTTACCTCGGCTACCAAAGATGATTCTGCTGTATTCTATACAGTAACACCTCCGTCATCAGAGTCCAACAATCTGATTCTCATATTGGCTAGCTGGTGAAGCTCTTTGGTCAACCCTTGTCTACCTGCCTCAATATGTATTAAGCTTCCCATTCACTTACGGCTGATAGCGTGTGCCACAACATTGGCTTTACCGGGATGGTACAATATATCTCGACGTCGTAGTTTTTCAGTAATTCAAGCCACCTACGCTGCCTCAAATTCAACTCCTTATGCTTGAAGATGTATTGTAAACTCTTGTGATCTGTGTAGATGTCAACATGGACGCCGTATAAGTAGTGCCGCCATATCTTCAAAGCATATATTACTGCAGCCAATTCCAAATCATGAGTCGGGTAATTCTTTTCATGCTTATTTAATTGTCTTGATGCATAAGCAATCACCTTCCCACGTTGCATCAATACGCACCCCAAACCTATACCTGAGGCATCATAATATACCACATAACCTTCTGTTCCTTCTGGGAGAGTGAGCACTGGCGTGGATGTCAATCGATTCTTTAGCTCCTGAAAACTATGTTCACAAGCATCAGACCACTGGAACTTGGTAGTTTTCTGTGTTAACTTAGTCAATGGTGCTGATATAAAGGAAAACCCTTCTATAAACCGCCTATAATATCCTGCTAGCCCCAGGAAGCTGCGGACTTCTGACGGTATTGTAGGTCTTGGCCAATTCTTCACTGCATCGATCTTCTGAGTGTCGACACTAATACCCTCATCAGATATCACATGGCCAAGGAATGCTACTGAGTTCATAGAGAGCTTAGCATATAACTTATGATCCTGAAGGGTCTGGGCATAAGCCTGAATACGGGAAATATCCATGCCCTCTACCAAGGAGGCTGTTGTGCACTCATTTATCAGATGTGGTCCCAACCCTTTCACGAACAGGTGCACCCTATCACTCATCTCGGCCACCATATGGGGAGTATACCTTGCTAAAGAATCAAAAACTGTATACTATACTCTCGTACACTCATATTACCCTGTCGAAGGTTCAAGAACTTATCAGCTCTAGCTCGTCGTATCTTAGCTGGCAAGTAGTGACGAAGAAAGGCCTCAGAAAATTCCTTCCACACGGCTGGAGGAGCGTTCGGACCCCTAGATCTCTCCCAACTATCATACCATAAAATCGCTAAATCCCGTAACCGATAAGAAGCCAACTCTACTGCCTCCGTATCACTAGCATGCATAACCCGCAATGTACGATGAACCTGATCAATAAATGTTTGCGGGTCCTCCTTGGGGTCTGATCCAGTAAACACTGGAGGGTCTAGATTAATAAAATCACGAACTCTCGCATTAACCGGTTTATCAGCAACACCGGTATTCTGCCTCTGAGCCTGAGCAACTACCAAGCTAGTCAACAACTGCACCGCACTGCGCATATCGTGGTCTGTAGTGCCAGACGGAGGAACTGGATGTACTGGGTGCCTCCTAATATCCTCTGGAGACAGAGAGGTATGAGACGGCATCTCACTCTGAGGCTCACTTTGGCCTGCTATGGCTGGAGGCACCTGAATGTTACCCTCTCCCACAGCTGTATCAAGCCGTTTACTAATCGCTTGCTTTCTAGTCGAAGGCATCGCTGAAAGAAAACAAGGTGAATATTAGATATGAACACTTACGACTCAACTCTACGCACAATCTAGATTTAGGAAGAAGGTAACAACCCTAGATGTCATGTAGCCTCCTGATTATAAATGTGACGAACTACACATCCATAATCAAAACTCTACTAGACACGGCTCATAGACAACCCCTAGGATAGACTTGCTCTGATACCAAGTTTGTCACGACCCAACTGGAGGGTCATGACTAGCACCCGGGCCATACTTGCCGAGCACCAACGTACATTTTATCTAACCTTCCTTATTATCTTTAAGGGCCGACAATATCAATATAAATAGTAGACATGGATCATGAACATCCAACAATGAAAGATAATGTCATGAACATACATAACATGGGACGACAAGACTGTCAAGAAACTATATATAAGGTACAAGCTACCATGCTGCCATGAAAGACTATACAACAAAAATCAGCCGACAAGGCATTCTAAACCATACATAAGTCGACACCTGTCTATGAGCCTCTAAAGGAACATAAGTGCTACAACATTGCCGGAACAGGGCCCCGACATACCCATAATGTCTATAACAAAAATGCATACCAAGACCACGGCAAGTCCGGAGAAGGGATCTCGCCAATAACCGCTGAACTGGACAGCCTACTGTGGTGGGGGAGCTACGTCTACCTGTCTATCAGGACCTGCAGCACGACATGCAGCGTCCACAAATAAAAAGGACGTCAGTACGAATAAAGTACTGAGTATGTGAGGCAAGAAAGCATAAGTAAGAACAGTAATGTAAACAGGGATAGGGAATATACAACCTGTGACATCTGGGTACCTCTGAGGGCTACTGACATGAAACACATGATACATACATATATATACATAAACTTTTAAAATATACGCCTTTGTGGCATCACCATCATCATATCGTACCCGGCCGTAATAGGCTCGGTAAAACGTACCCGGCCATCATAGGGCTCGGTAGAATCATACCCGGCCACGTGGAGCTCGGTAAAACCCAACTGATCAGTGGTTGCACAATAGGTGCCGTACCCGGCCAACTATAGCGCGGCTCGGTAGAGTAAAATAGATACATATATATGATGCATGCTGGACTCATTGGAATCACATTTTGAACCTTTCGGAGTGACGTAAGGTCGGTATCCTTCGTACACGTTATTAGGATTAAATCTTCATCAAGAATCTTATAAGAATCAGGAACTACCAACAACATTGATAATATAAGAATAAGAGAAGTAACATCAATATCAATCGTTTCATAAGAAGGGCAGCAATGTAAGTACTGCTAGCTTCTAAGAGTAGAGTATCTTTGGGAGCTCGTTCATTACATTATGTACAATCGGAGTCGTGCAAAAGAATGAAGGGGATAGCCTCACATACCTTGTATATACTGCCCAACCTCAAGCTATGCAAATGTCACGACTCCTTAGTCTACAATAAAAGAAATGACACTATCATTATCGTTTAAGCGTCGTAACTATTATGTATCGACCGCAACCTATTTTACGATGAAACGGACAGCACCTCCCCTATTTATATGACTTCACACAAGTCAATACAATCACCAAACAGCCCAAACAACATCATTAATAATCATATTGAGCCTCCCAAAACAGTCCACCAACCAACAACATTACTACCAAGCCTTTCGATATATATTTCACAAGTTCTAGCTTCAACGACTTAGCCACAACTTGGATAATCTTAAATATATATAGAGTAAGAGGTTCCTTACCTTTAAACAGAAAGAACAACTCCAATTTGACCTTAAGTTTCCACGAAATATCCCTTCAATTCTGCCACAAGAACAAGGAAGCGAAACTAGCAATTAATTCGGGTTTTTCGGCACTAGAATTACTTTAGAAGACTTGAAATCACCTAGGGTTGATATTAAAAAATTGAAGGTGTATTTACAGAACATAAAACACTTAAAACAACCTCCCACACGAGCTGGAACAACACAAAAATCAGCAACAACAAGAAGAACAAGAAACTTACTAGCGCCACGGGATTCCCGATATTTGATTTGTGTTGTTTGCCCTTTGTTTGGGTCTTGGATCATGAGAGAACCTTGAAGAGACTATTTTTAGGGTTATAAGGTCTGAATATACTGAAAAATAATGACTTAAAACGGGGTTGAGGTATCTTATATATGTCCATATGTCTTAAACCGCCTTTGTGGGCCCCATAGAGAGCAGCTTGGCGCACTCTCGCGAAAACGCGAATATCTCTCTATTCCGAGATCGTATCGATGAACGGTTTAATGCGTTGGAAACTAGACTAATAGATCTTCAATTTGATAGGTAGATCACCCTATAATTCCAAGCACACTGGGAGAAAAATGCAGTAATATTTGACCTAAAGTTTAAGTAAAATTATAAACCTAAGTTGCGACAACTTTTATCGACTTTTGTTTCATAACTCACTTGACTTCAATACTTATGATACGGATATTATATGATTCAAATACATTAAAACAAGACCTCTTGGGACAGTTAATCACCTCTAGTGTTACCCGAAAATACGGGTTACAACATCCTTGATTCGTCTAACTTCTAATACTTGTTAACCACTCTTATACACCCTTATATCGTTTAAGACCAATAGGATTAACTTCTTATCATCTTAAAGATAATCTCTTCTTGGATTTACGTCAACTAACTTACGGCGTGATCTATGGTATGCGAATTTGGGTTGTAACAGGAACTTCTTTGGGATCGGTTTAGGAGCCGCTCTTGGGGGGAAAGGCTTTTGTATGAATTTTGTGGAATCTAAGCCCTTCAATATTGGTGGTGCCCCCGGGATCTGATCAACCGTGGAGTTGTATGTCTCCACCTTTTTGCCGTTTGCTTCGATCCTCCTTTCTCCCGATTCTATTCGTTTGGTCAGTTCTTCGAACATCTTAGCAATTTCGGGATTAGTCCCCGACTCCTGCTCATTTGATTTCACTATAGCTGGTTCCGTTGTATGGGCGATTTCTCGGGGTTGGCTAGGCTCTGGTCTACTCGGTATCTGGGTTTGACTCTGCAATTGAGCGATTGCTGCCTGTTGAGCTTGCAACATTTCGAAAATCATACGCAAGCTGACGCCATTTTTCTCGACGTTATGGGTATCTCGAGTTGCATACCGAGTGCCACCATGAATGCTATTTTCAGGTTCAGAATGTTGGTTTGCCTCAATGGCCACATGCAAATTGATATCTATCGGCACTTCGATTCGAGCTCCAACGTCGTTGACAAGTGGTCTTTCGGTACTGAGTGTCAAGTTGTTGTTTTCATCTTGAAGACCAGCTTCGTTGTCGATAGGTAAGGTCATTTGATTGGTAGTTAGTCGTTGCTAATCCGAAATCCAAGATACTTTCGGAAACAAGCGCAAAATGATATGTTTTTGCAGATTCGTATCAAATAACCACTGTTATCCTTAACCCCACGGTGGGTGCCAAACTGTTTACCCGAAAAATAGATAGAGTTGAATTTGTACGTAGTTCTAAGGATATGTGATATAGCTTAATACAAATTGTAAGGATAAATAGAAATATCAAATATGGATTGCAAAGAATGCAAAATAAACAAGGTTGTAAAGAAGATGATTTTTAGGACTAAAGAAGATGAATCAATTTATGAAGTTTTAAAGAGTAACTCTTGAATATAGGAGAATATGGTGCTTGAATTACAATGTAAGTCAAAGAACTGCCCTCTACAGAAATGTAGCCATCCTCTTTATAGTGGAGGATCCTACTTTAGATATAATTAAAAATACATAGCGGATAACCCATGATAAATTAGCTTTTCCCTAATTTCCGCCTAGATTCTCTCCCTTAGTGTGTTTGCAACGGCTCTTGTCTATGAGCTCGAGCTCGATCGGGCTCAGTGCTGGTCGGTATTGCTTCTAGAGCTCGATGTGGACTCGGAATCAGGTGATGATTCGGGCTCGGTTTCGGTTGGCCTCTGCCCCTTAAGCTCGAAATCATCTCATCATAGTTCGATTCGTACCCGAGCTTGATAATGACTTCGAACTCGGTGTTTGACCTATACTTGAAATCTGAAGCTCGTTCATACCATCTTCGGAACCCATCTCGATATTACGAAATCTTTCTTCGATCCATTATGTTTCGATCTCGATCAATCGTACGAAAGCCGAAATCAATTTCGACCGTATACACATAGCCAACAAAGCACGATGTCTCAAAGGGACTGTTACTGCTGTTGTAAAGACAACAGTCTATAGCGTCTCTAAGCTAGGGAATGAGAGAGGAGGAAATTAAAGAGGAATTCACCATTGTTGAATTCTCAATTTGGATGCATTGGCTTAGGTTGAGAGCGTAAGACTGGACAGATATCATATCGGTAACCGAGAGAAATGTGATGGTGAAGAGGAATGATGTACGATGAGGGAATTAAAACTTTTAGGAACGGTTGTGTCTATAATTGTGATTCTTCGCACCTCTGTTTTTTTTTTCTTTTAAAGAATGTTCGATTTTTATAATAAGAAAATAGATGAAAAAGGCAAAAAAAGATAAATAGGCTTTCTAGTTGTTAAGAGATGCCACATCACTAATCTATGTCCCTGATGTACATATTCTTTTTTATAATATCAACAAAAAATTATTTATTTTTACATATTAAAACATAATATATAGATTCAAAAGAATAACTTGAGCCAAAAATAATTATTGAATAGATTTGAAGATGCACTGACACCACAATATACAATAATTAGTTTACATAAATTTAACAACACATAGACCATAATTCTTCAAATTTGCCTAGTATTTAAGTGTAATTTACTTATAATTTTTTTTTATAATATCAAACAAAGGTTTATTTACAAATTTACATATTGATACCAAACAAAGATTTATTACAAATTCACATATTAATACCATAAAGGTTTATTTACAGATTTTCATGGATAAATAACTATCAATATAAGATAAATTAAATTGATAATCATGCATGAAACATCATAAACAGACTACGAACAAAATTACCTCCGAATTCACACTATCATGAGTTTATATGATCTAAATCATAAATCACGCGTTGGGAAATCTTACTTTCAAGTCATTCACGGCCTCGACACATAACCAAGTACCTTACTATTATACTAACATTGTGCGATAACAACGCATAGACATCGTAGCAATCCGTGCACAGTCTCGAAACCATAGAAAATACAGATACTGAACTGAAACAAAAGAACATCCTTCCGCAAGGCGACGATAATAGCCTGCCCGAACACGCAGGGAAAAATATCCAGCACCATGTCTGCAGTACCACTACAACTCCTCGAACCCCATTTGATAACAAGCGCTTCACGTCGCATAGATTGAATAGGAAGGAAATAAAGGCACAAGCCTCAATGGAATCAAACCGCACGACGAGGAAATCAAGAAGGGAAGTGCTCCTAATAGCCCTGTAGCCTCTCGAAGTTAAGTACAGACGTCTCCATACCGATCCGCAAGACTCTACTAGACTTGCTCATGACTTGTGAGACCTAAGTGAAACTAACGCTCTGATACCAAGTTGTCACGACCCAAAATCCACTAAATATCGTGATGGCGCCTAATACCGCCGTCAGGCAAGCCAACGGTGATCTATCAACTTACTTACTCATTTTAGTAATTTGAAATAATAATTTTCATTAATTAAATAGCATGAAATAGAATTTACAGGGTTAATGATAATATTTACACAAACTACAATGATGAACAACCTGTAGGAACCCCCAAAACCCGGTGTCACAAGTGCATGAGCATCAACTAGGAAATATAATAAAGTACAACATCTTTCTGGAATACAAATTAGATAGGAGAATATAAATAACTCTAATGGAGACTCTGTAGGCTGTGGATCGTAACATGGAATGCAACTCACGGTGAAGTCCCCGTAATAGCCGCGCCTTTGCGCCCAAAAGGCCACCGGGCATATATGTACCTGCACAATAAGTGCAGCAAGTGTAGCATGAGTACGTAAATCAACGTGTACCCAGTAAGTATTTAGCCTAACCCCAGAGAAGTAGTGATGAGGGATCGTCATCAACACTTACTAGTGGTCCAATAAGAAAGATACAGTAGAAGTAAACAGTTGCGAGTAAGAGTAAATAAACAAAATAACATGTATACATATGTGGTACAATTTTCCTCTCATCAATAACTCAAGCTCTCAGCTAGTAGTTACCCCCTCAATCGGAGTATATATATAATGGACCTAACCAGATAGGTCGTCATAGTTCAAATCCGGAAACGCACAGATATATTGGCTTCTTATCAATTATTACGCATGATTTCATAAGAGTATTTTATAGAAATGCCGAGGCGTACGTTATGATCCATCATAATATTGCCGAACCATAGATACATATATTATATTGTCGAGGTGAATGGCCCGCTCCCATGAGAGTGTGATACATAATCCTGCCGAGGTATACGGCCCAATCCATCATAATGTGTGCACTGTCGAGGGTCGAACGACATGAATCTGTAATGACCCGGCCGGTTATTTTGAGTATTATAACCCCGTTCCCCCATTTACTGCTCAAGTTATACTTTACAGTTATTTTATGACTTACCGGGTTAGTTGGCTCAGGTCCGGAAGGATTTCGGAGTGAAATAAGACAATCTCATAATTGAAAATTTAAGTTGGAAAAGTTGACCGGATATTGATTTATGTGTAAACGACCTCAGATTTGAATTCTGATGATTTCAATAGTTCCATATGCTGATTTTGGACTTAGGAGCATGTCCAAAAAATTATTTGGAGGTAGTAGAATTAGGCTTGAAATGATGAAAGTCGAATATTTGGGAAGTTTGACCAGAGGATTTACTTTTTGATATCGGAGTCGGAATCCGATTCTGTAAATTGGAATAGGTACGTTATGTCAATTATGACTTGTGTGCAAAATTTGAGGTCAATCGGACTTGATTTGATAGGTTTCGGCGTTAAAAGTAGAAGTTGAAAGTTCTTAGTTTCATTAGGCTTGAATTGGGGTATTATTCGTGATTTTAACGTTGTTTGAGGTGATTTGAGGGCTCGACTAAGTTCGTATTATGTCATAGGAATTGATGGTATGTTTGGTTGAGGTCACGGGGGCCTCGTGTGAGTTTCAGATGGGTGACGGATCAATTTTGGACTTGGTTTGGTGGCTGAAGACTGCTGGTGTATTTTTCTTGTTTCCTTCTTCGCATTCGCGAAGGGGAATTTGAGGCAGACAAGATTTGCTCTTTGCGTTCGCAAGGGGGTCTCACGTACGCGAAGAGTAGCTGGGGTCAGGCGAGGTTGTTCATCGCATTCGCGATTGGGTATCGCATTCGCGAAGGGGAGCTCGCGTTCATGAAGAGGAGCTCGATAAAGCATCGCGTTTGCGAGTAGTGTCTGACGTTCGCGGTGAGCAATGTTGGGAAACACAATTTTGTGCTTTCGCGTTCACGAAGAAGAGAGGGCTGGACAGAAAGTTTAAGTTCTGAAAATGGGACTTCGTCCCATTTTCTATTTTTGACGGATTGGAGCTCGGGATGATGCAATTTTTGGGAGATTTTCAAGAAAAACAACGGGGTAAGTGTTCTTAACTCATTATTGGTCAAATTACCCGAATCCATGATTGTTTTTAACATTTAATGGGTGAATTAAGTTGGAAAGATTAGAAAACCCTCTTGGTTTAATTTGAAGATTTGAGGGTCGAGTTGATGTCGGAATTAAGTAAAATCGGTATGGTTAGACTCGTGGTTGAATGGGCTTTCAGATTTTATAACTTTTATCGGGTTCCGAGATGTGGGTCCCACAGATAATGTTTGAGCTAAATTTCGGATTTTGCTAGAAAATTAGTAATTTCTTATGGAATTATTTCCAAAAAATTTTATTGAGTGAATCGAATTATTTGTGGCTAGATTCGAGGCGTTTGGAGGCCAATTCACGAGGCAGAGGCATAGCAGAATAAAAAATTATACGGTTTGATGTAAGTAACAGTTTTAAATTTAGTCCTGAGGGTATGAAACCCCGGATCATGTGTTATGTGATTGGTTTTGAGGTGACGCACATGCTAGGTGACGGGCGTGTGGGCAAGCACCGTAGGAATTGTAACTTGGTCTATTCCATGGAACTGTGTAGTTGAATAATCTGTTGATACCCGTACATTCTTCCACGTATTAGGGAAATTGAACTATGAATCATGTTTAAACCATGTGTTGAGACTGTTGGGACCCACAGAGGTCATGTACATGTTGAATTATCAGTTGAAATGCTATTTGTACTCAGTCACGGTATTACTTGCATATCACATCTCAGTCTCTCTTATTCATTATTGATGCATCGTATCATTGTTGTTGGGCTGCTTATTATGATTTTTGAGAGCTCGAGAGACTGGAGAGGTTGATGACTGAGTGAGTCCGAGGGCCTAATGGTGAGGATATTTATGGGACCATGCTTTACGCCGCAACATGTTTCATTTATTTATGCCATGATTGGCTTGTTATAGCACTTGGGCTAAAGGAGCCCCTCCGGAGTCTGTACACACTCCCAGTGAGTGCAGGTACCTACTGAGTGCGAGTGCCGAGTGCTGAGTGATTGAGAGGAAAGAGTGACTGTGAGGTTGGAGTGAATGTGAGTACTGAGTGACTGTTACTGTGAGAGGATGCATTGATTTTATTATTGCTACATTTCAGCGGTCATATATCACTGTTTTGGGAATCTCTAAAAGACATTATCTTCTATTTCAGTCGAATGGTATGAAATTACTGTGGAGTTTTAAATGTTGAGCTTGAAAGCATGCTTATCTTTTTATGTTGGAAATTACTGTATTTGGACTTAGTTGTGAAGCTCGTCACTATCTTCCGTTCTTTATTTAGTATTGTTACTTACTGAGTTGGTTGTACTCATACTGCACCCTGCACTTCGTGTGCAGATCCAGGTAATCCCGGACACAGTGGGTGTTAATTCTTTCGCACAGTTGATTTTTCGGATATTCAGAGGTAGCTACCGTATTTCGCAGACCTTGTCTCTCCTTCCCTATCTTTTGTTTACTGTATTTGGTCTCATACTGTTATAGACCGTGTTTTCCAGACTAGTGATGTATAGATGCTCATGTACTCAGTGACCCCGGGTTTTGGGAGTGTATTTATATCCAGTATTCGTGGAATTTTCTCTTAAACTTAATTATTATGTTTTCCGTATTTAAAAGAAATTATGGGTTATTGATGTTGTCGGCTTGCCTAGTATTGAGATAGGCGCCATCACGACGGGATAGGATTTTGGGTCATGACAAGTTGGTATCAGGGCCTAGGTTTCATAGGTCTCATGAGTCATGAGCAGGTTTAGTAGAGTCTTGCGGATCAGTATAGAGACATCTGTACTTATCTTCGAGAGGCTGCCGAACCCTTAGGAAAATTTCACTTTCTTGTATTTTGTCGTGCGAATTGTTGATTCCGAAAACTAAATTTCTGTTATTCTACTCTCTCAGAGATGGTGAGGACACGTACTACCGGATCGGATGGTTAGCCACCAGTTCCACCAGTTAGGGCCGCGAGAGGCTGGGGCCGTGGTAGAGGCCGGGGATGAGGTAGAGGTCGAGGTGTAACTCGTACAACAATTGGAGCAACACATGTAGCACCACTAGTTGCTCTAGCTCAGGAGAAGATTCCAGATACAGCTGAGCCGACAAGATCAGCTCAGGCACCAGCTGTGCCCATTGTGATTCTAGGCCTTCAGGAGGCTTTGGCCTAGATATTGATAGTTTGCACTAGCCTTGCTCAGGTGGTTTCGGCTCAGGCCGTACCAGCCACTTCTCAGGCCGGGGGAGATACTCATACCCCTGTTGCCCGTACTCCAGATCAGGTAGTGTAGGGACTTCAGATACCGAAGGCACTACCAGCCCAGCCAGTTGCAGCTGCTCAAGGCCCTACAGTCCCTGTTATGACAGATGATGAGCAAAGAAGACTTGAGATATTTGGGAGGCTTTGACCTCCATCATTTAGCGGTGCTGAGTCAGAGGATGCTCAGGGTTTTCTGGATAAGTGCCAGTGGATGCTTCAGATAGCGGGTATTCTGGAGACCAATGGGGTTATGAGTGCCAGCGGGTATTCTGGAGACCAATGCTAGTCTGAGTGCCAGTGGTTCACTACTTTTCAGTTTTCTGGGGCTGCCTTCAGATGATGGGAGGCTTATGAGAGGTGCAGGCCGGTCGATGCAGCACTACTTACATGGCAGGAATTCTCCGTTCTCTTTTTGGAGAAGTTTGTACCGCAGTCTCGCAGAGAGGAGCTGCGCAGACAGTTTGAGCAGTTACATCAGGATGGCATATCTGTGACACAGTACGAGATGAGGTTTTTTAAATTGTCTCATCACACAGTTTAGTTGGGTCCCACTGATAGGGAGAGGATTAGGAGGTTCATTGATAGCCTCACATATCAGTTGCGGTTACTTATGACTAGGGAGAGGATATCTGGTGCTAATTTTGATGAGGTAGTTGGCATTGCTCGGTAGATAGAGATGGTCCGTAGCCAGGAGCATGGAGAGAGGGAGTCCAAGAGGCCTCGTGGTCTAGGTGATTGCAGCGGTGTTCCTTCATGGGGTCAGTTTTATTGCGGTAGGGGTCGTTCTTACAGACACACTCAGACGGGTCGTCCAGTTCACCGTGGTGCGTCATCCGACCATAGTTCATATAGTTCTCATTAGGGCCATTCATCTCTCAGTGCCCTTCCAACCCAGAGTTTGTCCCGTGCCCCTTCTGTTCAGGGTTCATTTGCACCGGGTGCTTCTAGCAGTTATTCTAGTTTTCGGACCCCGATTCAGTTCGCACCACCACCAGTACCGGGGAGCTGCTTTGAGTGCGGCGAATTTGGCATATGTGGAGACAGTTTCCTCATTACTCGGGAGGTCCAGTGAAGCAGAGGAGTTGGATTACGACTTCAACACTAGTTACTTCGCCACCCTCCCAGCCAGCTCGGGGTTGGGCTCGGTCAGCTAGGGGTTGCCCAAGAGGGGGAGGCCGATCAGGTGGCGGTAAGGCCCGATTCTATGCTTTTCTTGCTAGGCCAGATGCTGTTGCCTCAGATGCAGTGATCATATGTGTTGTCTCAGTGTGCCACATGGAAGCTTCTATATTACTTGTCCCTGGTTCTACTTATTCGTATGTATCATCGTACTTTACTCATTATCTGGATATGCCCTGTGAGTCCTTAGTTTCACCTGTTCGTGTATCTATGCCTGTGGGCGATACTATTATTGTGGATCGTGTATATCGGTCTTGTGTGGTAACCATTGGGGGACTGGAGACTAGAGTTGATCTCTTATTACTCAGTATGGTTGATTTCGATGTAATCCTGGGTATTAATTGGTTGTCTCCATGCCATGCTATTCTAGACTGTCACGCAAAACCCGTGATATTGGCGATGCCGGGGTTGCCGAAGGTCGATTGGAGAGGTTCTCTAGATCATGTTCCTAGCAGGGTAATTTCTTATTTGAAAGCCTAACTTATAGTTGGGAAGGGGTGTTTGTCATATTTGGCTTTTGTGAGAGATGTTGATACAGATACTCCTACTATTTATTCAGTACTGGTAGTGATAGAATTTCCAAATATATTTCCTGCAGACCTGCCGGGTATGCCACCCGACAGGGATATTGATTTCGTATTGACTTGGTGCAGGGCACTCAGACCATTTCTATTCCTCCGTATCGTATGGCACCAGCTGATTTAAAAGAATTGAAAGAGCAACTTCAGGAACTTCTTGATAAGGGGTTTATTAGGCCTAGTGTGTCGCCTTGGGGTGCACCGGTTCTGTTTGTGAAAAAGAAAATAGTACTATGCGGATGTGCATTGATTACAAATAATTGAACAAAGTCACAATCAAGAATAAATATCCTTTGCCGCGTATTGATGACTTATTTGACCAACTTCAGGGAGCGAGTGTATTCTCCAAAATTGATTTGAGATCCGGGTCTCACCAGTTAAAAATTTGGGATTCGGATATTCTAAAGACAACATTCACGACTCGTTATGGTCACTATGAATTTCTTGTGATGTCATTTGGGCTAACCAATTCCCCAACAACATTTATTCACCTGATGAATAACGTATTCCAGTCGTATCTTGACTCATTTGTTGTGGTATTTATTGATGATATCCTGGTGTACTCACGTAGCCAGGAGGAGCATGCACAACACTTGGGTGTTGTATTGCAGAGGCTGAGAGAGGAGAAACTATATGCCAAATTCTCGAAATGTGAATTCTGCCTTAGTTCGGTGGCATTCTTGGGACACATAGTGTCCAGTGAAGGGATTAAGGTGGATCCAAAGAAGATAGAGGCAGTTCAGAGTGCACCCAGACCATCTTCAGTTACTGAGATTCAAAGTTTTCTCGGCTTGGCCGGTTATTATCGTCATTTCGTAGAGGGTTTCTTGTCTATTGCGGTGCCTATGACTAAATTGACCCAGAAAGGTTCTTTGTTCAGGTGGTCGGATGAGTGTGAAAAGAGATTTCAGAAGCTCAAGATAGCTTTGACTACAACCCCAGTATTGGTGTTGCCTACAAGTTTAGGGTCTTATACTGTGTATTGGGATGTGTCGCGTATTGGTCTCGGCGCAGTGCTTATGCAAGATGGTAGGGTGATTGCCTATGCGTCCAGACAGTTAAAGGTACATGAGAAGAATTATCCGGTCCATGACCTTGAGTTAGCAGCTATTGTTCATGCCTTGAAGATTTGGCGACATTATTTGTATGGTGTCCATTGTGAGGTTTATACTGATAACTAGAGTCTACAACATCTGTTTAAACCGAAGGATCTTAATTTGTGGCAACAGAGGTGGTTGGAGTTGCTTAATGATTATGATATCACCATTCTTTATCATCCCGGAAAGGCCAATGTGGTGGCCGATGCTTTGAGTCGTAAAGCGAAGAGTTTGGGCAGCTTAGCATACTAACTGGTAGCACAGAGGCCTTTAGCCTTGGATGTTCAGGCCTTGGCCAACTAGTTTGTTAGGTTGGATATTTCTAAGTCAAGTCGAGTTTTGGCTTGTGTGCTTTCTCGGTCTTCTATGATCTGCTTGTCCTTAAGGACACAGTTCAACACGGTGATGCCAAAGAAGTCACTATTGGGGATGAGGTGTATTACAGATGCAGGGCAGGCTATGTGCGCCTAATATAGATGGTTTGCGTGAGTTGATTCTCCAAGAAGCTCACGTTCGCGGTACTCCATTCATGCAGGTGTTGCGAAGATGTATCAGGATTTGAGGCAATACTATTGGTGGAGGCGAATGAAGAAAAATATAGTTGGGTTTATAGCTTGGTGTTTAAATTATCAACAGGTAAAGTACGAGCATTAGAGACCGGGAGGATTGCTTCAGAGACTTGAAATTTCGGAGTGAAAATAGGAGCGTATTACCATGGATTTCGTAGTTGGACTTCCACGGACCTTGAGGATATTTGATGTTGTTTGGGTGATTGTGGATCGGTTGACCAAGTTCGCGCATTTTATTCCAGTTGGTACTACTTATTCTTCAGAATGGTTGGCTGAGATTTATATCCGCGAGATTGTTCGCCTACACGGGGTGCCCGTGTCCATCATTTCGGACCGGGGAACGCAGTTTACATCACGATTTTGGAGAGCAGTACAACGAGAATTAGGTACACGTGTTCAGCTAAGTGCAACATTTCACCCTCAGACGGATGGGCAGTCCGAGCGCACTATGAAAATATCAGAAGATATGCTACGCGCTTGTGTTATAGATTTTGGAGGTTCTTAGGATCAATTTCTGCCACTCGCGGAGTTTGCTTACAATAACAGCTACAATCGAGCATTCAGATGGCTCCGTATGAGGCTTTATATGGGAGACATTGTCGGTCTTCGGTGGGTTGGTTTGAGCCGGGTGAGGCTAGGCTATTGGGCACTGCCTTAGTTCAAGATGCTTTGGAGAAGGTTAAATTGATTCAGCAGCAGATCGCACGTCGCAGTCTAGATAGAAGAGTTATGCTGACAGGAAGGTCCGTGATATTGCTTACATGGTTGGGGAGAAGGTTTTACTTAAGATTTCACCCATGAAAGGTGTGTTGACGTTTGGGAAGAAGGGCAAGTTGAGCTCTCGGTATATTGGGCCTTTTGAGATACTTAAGAAAATTGGAGATGTGGCTTATGAACTTGCTTTGCCACCTAGTCTATCAGGTGTTCATCCAGTATTCCATGTATTCATGCTTCAAATGTATGTCGGGGATCCGTCTCATATTCTGAATTTTAGTACAGTGCAGCTGGACGGTAATCTGACTTATGATGTCGAGCCGACGACTATTTTAGACTGACAGGTTCGAAAGCCAAGGTCAAAGAACATCGCATCAGTGAAGGTATAGTGGAAAGGCCAGCCAGTCGGAGAAGCTACTTGGGAGATTGAGCAGGAGATGCGGAGCAAATATCCATACCTATTTGAGACTCCAGGTATGATTCTAAACCAGTTCGAGGACGAACATTTATTTAAGAGGGGGAGAATGTAACGACCCGACCGGTCGTTTTGAGTATTATAACCCTGTTCTCCCATTTACTGCTCAAGTTATGCTTTACAGTTATTTTATGACTTACCGGGCTAGTTCGTTCAGGTCCGGAAGGATTTCAGAGTGAAATGAGATACTTAGTCTTATAATTGAAAATTTAAGTTGGAAAAGTTGACCGGATGTTGACTTATGTGTAAATGACTTCAGATTTAAATTTTGATGATTCCAGTAGCTCCATATGGTGATTTTGGACTTAGGAGCGTGTCCGAAAAATTATTTGGAGGTTCGTAGTGGAATTAGGCTTGAAATGGCGAAAGTCAAATTTTTGGGAAGTTTGACCGGGGGTTGACTTTTTGATATTGGGGTCAGAATCCGATTCTGGAAATTGGAATAGGCCCGTTATGTCAATTATGATTTCTGTGTAAAATTTGAGGTCAATCGGAGTTGATTTGATAGGTTTTGGCGTTGTCTGAGAGGCGAGATTTTTGAGTTGTCTCGCTATGCACTTATGATACTTCCAACCGATGCAGAGAGAGTGCGGAGGTTTGTTGCAGGTTTGAAATCTGCTAGCCAGTCCAGTATGGCCCGAGAGGTTGAGATGGGAACTTCTTACGAGCTAGTTGTAGAGATAGCTCGGAGGATCGAGGGTGCACGTCAGCGTGGTCGGGAGCAGGCTACAAGGGATAAGCGATTTTGGTATTCTAGAGAGTTCAGTGGTGCCCCGGCTAGGGGAAGGGGTCAGTTCGTGAGGGGTAAGTCTAGAATGCCCACATATCCAGCACCGCTGCCTCCTCAGGGTGCTCCAGTACGGCCCTACTTCAGTGCCATGCCAGAGAGTTCTTACCGGCCACCATCTATTTAGGGTTCCTCCAGTGGGTATTCAGGCTATCAGGGTCAGAATTCAGGTCAGTAGTCCTTTGTTCCGAGGGGTTGTTATGAGTGCGGGGATCCTGGCCACATGAAGAGGTTTTGTCTAATATTTCGGGGCAAGACAATACAACAAGGTCACCAGTCTATGACTACAACACCAGCTGTTTGGCCGCCCAGAGGCGGAGGGCAGGTGGGTAGGGACCGTCCTAGAGGTGGAGGTCAGACAGGTGGAGGCCAGTCAAGTGGCACTACAGCTAGATTCTATGCTTTTCCGGCCAGACCAGATGCATTGGCCTCAGATGCCGTGATCAAATGTATTATTTTTGTCTGCGATAGGGATGCTTCGGTACTATTTGATCCAGGGTCTACTATTCATATGTTTCCTCTCTTTTTGCTCATTTCTTGGGTGCTGCTCGTGAGTCCTTGGGTAATCATGTTTATGTGCCAACTCCAGTGGGTGTTTCTGTTGTTGTGGATCAGATCTACCAGTCCTGCATTGTTACCTTTTGTGGTTATGAGACCCGAGCGAATCTTCTGTTGCTTGATATGACCGACTTTGAGGTCATCCTAGGCATGGATTTGTTGTCTCTATATCACTCCATCCTTGATTGCCATGCCAAGAGTGTTACCTTGGCGATGCCAGAGTTGCCTAGATTGGAGTGGAGGGGTTCGTCTGTCACTGCGTCTAGTCGGGTTATCTCTTTTCTGAAGGCTCGACACATGGTCTAGAAGGGGTGTTTGGCTTATCTAGCTTATGTTTGGGATACTACTGTAGAGATTCTGGAGATTAATTCAGTGCCCGTGGTCCGCGAGTTCTCCGATATGTTTTTTTCTGATCTTCCGGGCATGCCACCAGATCGTGATATCAATTTCTGTATTGATTTGGCTCCAAGTACCCAGCTATCTCTATCCCACCGTACCGGATGGCTCCGAAAGAGATGAAGGAGTTGAAAGAACATCTTGAGGAATTGCTATCAAAGGGGTTTGTCAAACCGAGTATGTCGACTTGGGGTGCACCGGTGTTATTTGTTAAGAAGAAAGATGGAACTATGCGGATGTGCATTGATTACTGCTAGTTTAACAAAGTTATCATTAAGAATAAGTACCGGCTTCCGCGTATTGATGATTTGTTTGACCAGTTGCAAGGTGCTAGGGTATTCTCTAAGATTGACTTGAGATCGGGATACCATCAGTTGATGATTCGAGATTCTGATGTTCCGAAGACGGCTTTCCGTACTAGATATGGCCATTATGAGTTTCTAGTGATGTCCTTCGGTTTGACTAACGCCCCAGTATCGTTTATGGATTTGATGAACCGGGTGTTCAGGCCATATATTGATTCTTTTGTCATTGTCTTCATTGATGACATTTTGATCTACTCGCATATCATGAAGGAGCACGAGCAACATTTGAGAGTGGTGCTTCACATCTTGCGGGAACATAAGCTATATGCTAAGTTCTCCAAGTGTGAGTTCTTGTTAGATTCTGTGTCATTCTTGGGACATGTTGTATTAGGCGAGGGTACTAAGGTAGATCCCAAGAAGATTGAGGCAGTTCAGAGTTGGCCTCGTCCTACTATAGACTGGGATAAGGAGCTTCTTGGGGTTAGCAGTCTATTACCGCCGGTTTGTGGAGGACTTCTCATCTATTGAAGCACCTTTGACTAGATTGACTTATAAGGGTGCTCCATTCCGATGGTCCGATGATTGCGAGGCGAGCTTTCAAAAGCTCAAGACCGCCTTGACTTCAGCACCGGTGTTAGTATTGCCTTTCGGTTCAGGGATGCATACAGTGTATTGCGAAGCTTCACGCATTGGTTTGGGTTGTGTATTGATGCAGGAGGAGCGAGTTATTGCATATGCTTCACGTCAGCTGAAGCTCCATGAGAAGAATTACCCTGTACATGATTTGGAGTTGGCCACAATTGTTCATGCTCTTAAGATCTGGAGTCATTATATTTATGGGGTGTCCTGTGAGGTTTACACCAATCATCGCAGCTTGCAACATTTGATCAAGTAGAGGGATCTCAATTTGAGGCAGCGCAGGTGGCTTGAGTTACTAAAAGATTATGATATTACTATCCTTTATCATCCGGGCAAGGCGAATGTAGTTACGGATTCCGTGAGCAGAAAGGTAGAGAGTATGGGTAGTTTGGCATTTATTTCAGCAGAGGAGAAGCCCTAGCCTTGGACTTTTGGTCCTTGGCTAACAGACTTGTGAGGTTGGATATTTCAGAGCCCAACTGAGTTCTTGCATGCGTTTTCGCCCAGTCTTCACTATTCGAGCAGATCAAGGCTCGTCAGTTTGATGATCTGCACCTATTGGTTCTTAGGGGTGAAGATCCTAGAGGAGGCACACAGTTCTCGGTATTCTATTCATCCAGGTGCTACGAAGATGTATCGCGAACTGAGGCATCATTATTGGTGGCGGCGGATTAAGAAGGACCTAATTGAGTATGTAGCGAGGTGCCTAAATTACCAGCAGGTTAAGCATGAGCATCAGAGTCCAGGTGGCCTACTTCAGCAGATGAATATACCTAAGTGGAAATGAGAGCGTATTACTATGGACTTTGTAGTTGGTTGCCGCGGACCCTGCGGAAGTTTGATGCAGTTTGGTTCATTTTCGACAGGTTGACCAAGTCGACTCACTTCATTCCGGTTGTTACCACGTATTCTTCAGAGAGGTTGGCTCAGATTTACATTTAGGATATTGTTTGGTTTCACGGTGTGCCTGTCTCTATTATATTAGATAGAGGCCCTCAGTTTACTTTGCATTTCTGGAAGGCAGTGTAGAGTGAGTTGGGGACCCAGGTAGAGCTCAGCACAACCTTTCATCCGCAGACCGAAGGGCATTCGGAACGGACAGTTCAGATCCTGGAGGATATGCTTAGAGCGTGTGTGATTAACTCCGGAGGGCAGTGGGATTGATTATTGCCTTTGGCCGAGGTTGCTTACAACAACAGTTATCATTCCAGCATTGAGATAGCTCCATTTGAGGCTTTATATGGTCGGCGATGTCGTTCTCCCATCGGATGGTTTGCGCCCAGCGAGGCTAAGTTATATGGTACTGATTTGGTAAAGGATGCCTTGGAAAAGGTAAAGTTGATTCAGGAGCGACTTCATACAGCACAGTCCAGACAGAAGAGTTACACAGATCAAAAGGCGCGTGATTTATCATTTATGGTGGGCGAGAAGGTTCTCTTAAAGGTCTGAGGCCGCAAACAAGAACATCAAGAAAATATTGAGAAAGATGGTAGACAACCACAAGCAATGACACGAGAAATTACCATTTGCCTGGTATCGTACCACGGTCCGCACATCAACCGGAGCAATCCCCTACTTGCTGGTCTACGATACTGAAACTGTCATTCCCGTCGAAGTCGAAATTTCTTCTTTAAGAATTATGTAAGAGGCTGAACTCAATGACGCAGAATGGATACGAAGTCGCTATGAACAATTAGCTCTTATTGACGGGAAAAGAATGAATGTGGTATGACATGGTCAACTTTACCAAAACAGAATGTCCAGAGCTTTCAACAAAAGGGTCAGACCTAGACAGTTCACACTGGGGCAGCTGGTGCTGAAGCGGATCTTCCCGCATCAAGATGAAGCCAAAGGGAAATTTTTACCTAATTGTCAAGGGCCCTACATGGTTCATAGAGTACTAACAGTAGGAGCGCTCATACTTGCGGAAATGGAAGGAGAAATTTGGCCAAAGCCCATCAACTCAGATGCAGTCAAGAGATACTGTGTTTATATTGTTCGCATTTCTTCAGATGTAACTGAACTATGCTTGACCCGATTCCCGTTTAAGAGGGGATACGTAGGAAGCCCTGTGGGTTCGGTCACAACTCAATAAAATCTTCATTTTTTACCATGGTCAGAAACTGCGCAGAATTTTGAGGAGGAGCTAGTCCATCCAACTTTGTCATATGTAGAACGGTCAAAGAATTGCTTATTGAACTGGGGCAGAATTTTGAGGAGGACCCTCAAAATTCTAATGCAAAGAAGTCGCAATGTCTCTAAAAGTGTCACAGTCATTGGTTCATCTAACTTACTTGATATTGCATACTACTATGTTTTTAATTAGCTACATTCATAAAATGCATGCATATTTTCTCAAAAACTTTATTGTATAAATAGCCATATGCTACCCAGAACAACTCGAACAGGATCTCGAAACAAGAGCAAAAGCAAAGCAAGAAGGTGAAGGCACGGACCAACCTTCCCCGCAAAGCTCACGATTTTTCTTTGGATGCAGGCACAATGAACATAACAGGAATATTCACAACAATTACTATTTTCATAACGACAAAGTTTCCAAATCAAACATATCTCTAGCTAAGAAATACTCTACTATCACTCATCGCCCTCTTTTTGCATGAGGCTAAGCATTGCCTCCCTAATTGCATAAAGCTAAGTATTGCCTTTCTTTGCATGAGACTAAGCACTGTCTCATTTTCCTTGCATGAGTCTAAGCACTGCCTCCCTAATTGCATAAGGCTAAGCATTAACTTTCTTTTCATGAGACTAAACACTGTCTCATTTCCTTGCATGAGACTAAGCACTGTCTCATTTTCCTTGCATGAGGCTAAGCACTTCCTCCCTAATTGCATAAGGCTAAGCACTGCCTTCCCTTGCATGATACTACGCACTCTCTCCTTTTCTTACATGTGGCTAAGCACTGCCGCCCTAATTTCATAAGGCTAAACTCTGCCTTTCCTTGCATGAGACTAAGCATTGTCTCCTAATTGCATGAGACTAAGCACTGTCTCCTTTTCCTTGCATGAGGCTAAGCACTGCCTCCCTAATTGCATAAGGCTAAGCATCGCCTTATCCTTTCATAATGCCAAATGCTACCTCCGTTATGCTACTTGAAATTTAGCACTATTTTATACTTTCCCGGGGCTAAGCTCTGCCCCAATCTTACACAAGACTAAGCTCTGTCTTGTTTCGCTTCGCATATGACCAAGCATCATGTCTTTGCATCTCATGGGCTGAAACATCCCCATTTTTTCCAAAGGCGTCATAGTTTGAAGGCATCATCCGTATAGCTGGAAGATACCATGCCATGGCCTTAGGACCTCTCAATATTGCATAACATTATTCAAAGGCATCATGGTTCAGAGGCACTATTCTTATGGCCCGAGAACATCATTTCATGGCCTGCGAATCCTTTATCACGCGATTCATGGCCCAGGACATCATGGTCTAAGGACATCATCCTCATCGTCCAAAGACAACTTTCATGGTCCAAAGGGAATTTGCATCATGTTTAAATTCTCGCAATAATACCATATATACTTGCATGCATTGTGTTTAAGTTTTGCAGGTAACCGTTCTCTTAACGGGAGCAATCTTCGCTCCGGTTTCCGTTTAATGCTCACATCCTGCAAATATTTCAAACACAGTCAACCACTATCAGTTACCCACTTTTACTTGATAACTGTTCAGATACCCGTTCTAAGATACATCCGTTCACGATTTCGTATAAACTGATTTGATATTGTCCTACCTAAAAGAGCCTTTCTGAAGCATACGACTATTCCTATAAGAACTCCATCGGTTCAGTTCACCGTTGGATCCAGAACTATACACGGCCTAATTATCGTAAAACCAGGGATATGTAGGCAACTCAGAAATCAGAGTTCGGCCTCCATTTTTCATATCATCACATTCTGTCAAAATCGGTCATCATTTCTTTACCCGACAATTATTTCATCATTCCCGGGTAAAGAGGGGCAGCTGTTGATACCCAATTTTTCGCTCATATTTTTTAAAAATGCATATATACTTTCAAAATGGAATAATTGAAGCATCATTTAGTTTACAAACCTATACAAGCATTTTCTATAATTTTTCATAATTTTAAAGCTCTAAATCAATTTCTTTCTACATTTTTATTATATAAATATCTAATAATTATCCTTTAAATTATTTGGTGATGACTTAATCATCCAAACTTATTATTTACACCAACAAGTATGTTTTATAATATTTTACTTCATTTATTCTATAATTGCATTTGCATTTTTAGGCTAATTGCATATTTTTGCAATAATAGCCTATATTCATGTATAACTACATTATTTGTGCCAAAATAGCTTTTTATATTTTTATAATGTTACGTTATTATTTTTAATCATTTTAGTGCACAAATAATATTTTTTGTTATTTATTAATTACTTTTATAAATTATGTTTTGATAAATTTTGGGTATTTAAACAACAGCCCAATTTTTAAACCAATTTCGGACCAAATGAATGGCCCAAACACTCAAATTCCTAGCCCAATTACCCCATACCAAAGCCAAACGACCCATGTCTAATACTCGGTTGCGACCCGCTTCTAAATGACCCGCCCGTACAATTTTTTTATCTCAGCCGTTGATCTCTCAAGATCAACGATCATCGTCCACTCCCCCCTCTTAAATTAACCTAACCCAGAACCCTATCCATTTCCACTTAATCCACCGCCCCTAAACGCTCAACTCTCATATTCTCTCTTTTAGAGAACCCTAGCCGCCTCCCCCTTAATCCCCGCTCCTAATCCTACTGATAATGATATTCGACTACCATTCTCTTGCCATATTCGAATCCTTTTGGTACTGGTTGTCCATTTGTGGTATTACCTAGGTGCTTGCCTAAACATGGCAAGCAATATCTTCCGAAATCAAACCAAAGTGGTTCGAATCTTTAATTTTGAGAACTATTTCATCTACATACGTTCAATACTATACTGTGTGAGTTCGATTTTGTTTGGATTCTGCTGATTTACACTTTCCCTAAAAAAACTAGGGTTTATAGATTTTCACTCTTAAATTGATTTCAAATCGATTTGCATGTTTCTTTACCTTGTTTGTTGCTTAAATTATTATGTTTCCTTATATGTTTGCTCGATTTTGACTGCTATATAAGCCCCTCCCCCATTCCTTTTTGGACGGACCTTTAATCAAAATATTTCCACTAAAAAGCTAAAGATCTTCACTCTGTTGTTCGCTTATTCTCTTGTTCTACTTTGGCTCTTGGCCGACTGAAAGCCAAGGCCGCCGGAATTCCTATTTCTCTCGACCTTCCTTGGGTATGAGAATTGCCCTGGGATCTTTGATGCCCTTGGGAACTTGACACATCTAAGGTCCTAGGATATACTGCTTTGTTAACGTTCAAAGTGATTCTGTTCTTTTCTTGTTTGTCTACTTGTCAATCAGTAACTGGTGAGTTCTTTAGCCTTTGCAATGTTCATTCCCTTATATTCTTGATTAGCATATTCATGCCTATGAAATTGCATAACCTAATGTGTTTTTTAGACTATCTCTATGTGTAACTCTACTTATGATATGAACCTCTCTAGCATTTTCTCATGCCTAAATTGTCAGTTCTAAAATGTATTTGTGTTTAACTTGAGCAATTTAGAGTGTTTGAAGTTTGTTTAGCTTAATGTATTGGTACTTTGAGGTTTTACATTGGTTATATGATATCAGTTGGTTTCCTACCTTGTCCTGGATTTCTATAGTGATTGATTTGTATCTGTGATATACCCCAATCCATGCTAAGACCCTCATTCTAGCTATGATTTGCTCCTATGATCATTTTATTCACTTAGTATGTCCTTACCCTGCCTAACTCTGTACTCCCTAGCAACTAATTGGAACCTTTTAAAATAGCTTCTTAACTTGTGTTCCCTATAATATTTGATTATGTTTGCACTATTGGTGTGAGTTGCACTGTTTAACCCCTGGTGCTTAGCATAATTTGACTCTTAGGCTTGAACCTGCTAAGTTAATGTTCCGTTGTTCGTCTTATTTGGCATAATGCCTTGCATATTAATTTCGTAATCCCGGAAGCCAAAATCCCCCTTGCTTTCTTACAAAT
The DNA here is from genome assembly GCF_000390325.3 of Nicotiana tomentosiformis. Taxonomy (NCBI): domain Eukaryota; kingdom Viridiplantae; phylum Streptophyta; class Magnoliopsida; order Solanales; family Solanaceae; genus Nicotiana; species Nicotiana tomentosiformis. Next base: position 134,539,318 of record NC_090817.1, read on the forward strand.
GTTCCTTGCCTCAATGTGCTAAGTGTGGAATTATGATATTAACCTGTCTCTTGAGTTTGTTTACCCTCGGTATTGATATGTTTATTGTGTGATCACTCTTGCAATGCATGTTCCTAAAATGGAAATGCACTTCTTCAAACTCTGCTATTTGACTATTATTTTTATTCTCATTGGTTGTTTACCCTATTCTGATCCTATAATTATTGGTCGGCTAAGAGCCAAGGCCACAAAAGCTTTCTCTATTAACCCCCCTGGTGTGAGCACTGCTCGGGGTCCATTTTGAGACCCTTGTGAACTCTGACACACTAGGGCCTGAGGTTCTTTGGCCATTTTCCTTACTACTCAGTTCTGTCCTTCTTTCTGCCTATTGAATATGAAAATTGACTTGTGTAAGTGATTGTTTCCTGGATCCTATGATCCAACCGTGGCTGTTGGGTTTGGTTCGAGTTCTCCTATGTTTTTTGGGCTATGTTGAGATCTGTGTGGAGCAAGAGTTTAGTTGAAGGATTATAAGTGCTGGGTATCTTTTGGGTCTGTCTTGGTCCTACTGTTATTGCTTGTACTACTTTGTAATTTATTTATTATTGGGCCTGTAATAATTCTGTAATAACAATTGGGGTGATATTGAAATTGGGAAATGGGTATCTCTTAATATTTACATGAAAAAGGGTAGAAAGCATGTTTATAGGATTTGTGTGATCTATTTGCTATCTAACTTGTTATATGTGAATCTCTTTGTGCACTATTACAAATCATGTCATTAGGGGATCAGATTCTCACATAATTAGTATGTTGTCAATGCATGAGTATTCTATCTATTCTTGTGTCTACTGCTATGTATTGCTAGACAACATGCCTATAGGAAATAATTGCTAATGACTGCTCCTTAATCTGCTCAGTAGATATCATGCCCATAGGATTTTAACTAATTAATTCGCTATTTCAATCTCATTGTCCATCTAGAAAGCATGCCTATAGGAGCTAATTGTATGAGAATCGATTTCAATCGCTAAGCTTTAGAAATCATGCCTATAGGACATCACCACTCGCTTTTCAAACGTTGTTTTATTGTTTATCCATGCGATTATTAGGAAGTGTAATAATTTTGAGCATTTCCAATAAGGTCCGCTATTCCTTACTGTATAAATCACTTAGAAATCATGCCTATAGATGTGTCCACTTATAATCATTAATAAGCCACTTAGCAACATCTGGCATTTACCAATTGGTAATTTGGAAATCATTAGGTCTAAAAATGGCTTGTGCATCTGAATTAGATCATCTAGAAACCATGCCTATAGAGTTTAACAACTGCAATCCCTTCAATTCTGAAAACTGCCTAATATGTAAAATCTGTTTACGTGCATTTATTTGCCTAATTGCGGAGGCTAATGTGAGCCTCTAATTGGATCTAATTGCAGTCCTATTTGTTTTGAATTGTCGCCTAGTTTTAACATTTTTTATCAGCCTAAGTCAAGTCTAGAATCACCCAAAAATAGAGGTCCAAATGCCTCCTGGACCATAGGCATGGGACGGGTAGTGCACGCATAAGGCACGATTTAGAATCAACTAGTGCGCTTTAGGTAATAACTTAAAGATAGTAATCGGGTAGCAGGAGATGATAGTCTGTGCCCGCTGAATAATACGAGTAACACCCCATCTTGAGGGAGTTGCGAAGTATTATTTATGTTGCACGGGGTGATCCTTTAGGCTAAAAAATTTAGGACCCCTCATATTATCTTTGAATCAAGTGTTTGTATTTATTCAAAGTCTTTGATAATCAAACTTCCCAAACTTCTTGTTTTCTCTCTCTTTGTTTATCTGACTAATTCATTTAATTCAAGTTCAGTCGGGTCCCACAGTTGTCGACCTCGAAGAGTGCCTAACACCTTCTCTTCGAGGTAATTTTGAGCCCTTACCCGATCTTTGGTGATGCAAACTAGTCAAACCCGAGTCACATGCAAATAGGTGCCCTAACGCACATTAAAATCATTAAGTGGAGACTCTCCTCTTTTAATACCTCCTTTAAAAGAGTTGTCATATGTCGAGGCTCGGTTTCCTGAGAAAACGGGGTGTGGCACTCACTGCCCAACGATTTTTCGCACCTGCTATGACAATGCCACACCTCCGGTTCTGCTTCTGCGGACAAAACTATGGAGGTGCGAACCAAGCCAAGGACAACCTACTCTACTTCTGCGAGCCTGCTTTTGTGGCTGCTGGCCCTCTTCTGTGAGCTCGCAACTGCGGCGGGCCCTCCGCAGGTGCGATTGAACCAGAAGCTGGGTGCTTTAGCTATCCAACTAAGGCCAAATAACTGTAACGACTCGGCCGGTCATTTTGAAAATTTAAGTCCCGTTCGGCGATATAAGGTCCTGAGCAGCTCCGTATTATGAGTATTGACTTGTGTGCGTGGTTGAATTTAGTTACCGGATGATTCAGAGTCAAATCGAAAGAAGGATTCAAGTTTTGGAAGCTTAAGGAGTAAGAGTTGACCAAAATTTGACTTTTGCATAAACGGCTCCAAAATGAGTTTTGGATGATTTCATCAGCTTCATATGGTGATTTTGGACTTAGGGGTGCGTCCGAATTTGGATTTGAAGGTCCGTAGGGCAATTTGGAGCATTTCGGCAAAAGTTGGAAAAGTTGAAGTTTTGAAGGTTGAGAGGTTTGACCAATAGTTGACTTTGGCGATATTGAGGTCGGAATGTGATTCAAAGAGTTCGAATAGCACGTTATGTTATTTGGGACTTGCCTGCAAAATTTTACGTCATTCCAGGTTGGTTTGATAGATTTCGGCGCGAGTTTTAGAAGTTGGAAGATTTGAAAGTTCATAAGTTCGATTCATGGTGCAATTTTTAGTTTCGGCCTTGTTTGATGTGATTTGAGACCCCGAAGAGTCTGTGTTAGATTATGGAACTTGTTGGTATGCTTGGACTGGGTCTCGGAGGCCCCGGGTGTGTTTCAGATGATTTTTATAGTTTTGAACAGGTCTGGTTCTGGCATTTTCGCACCTCCAACACTTCGGAGCGTAGGTGCGGCTCCACTTCTACATGAGCCTGGTCGATTCTACGATCGTTGAGGCCTAGGAGCTCGCTCTCTTCTGCGAAAGATGGCACGCAGGTGTGAAGGCCGCTTTTGCGGTTCCTCGATCGCTTCTACGTCCCTTCTTGCGCTTCTGCGGTGGCGCTGGTGCGGCTATGTTGACCACAGATGCGGACCTGGGCCTAGTAAGTTAAGTTCGCAGATGCAAACTTCTGCCCTAAAATGCGATAGCACAGATGCGCTTAATGGTCCGCAGGTGCGGTCATACCTGGGCAGAATCATATAAGTCGAGGGTTTGGCCATTTTCTTCATATTTTGAGCTTTAAACCTCGGTTTTGGGAGCTTCTTTGTGGGTTTTTCAAGAAAATCAATTGGGTAAGTGTTCTTCACCTAGAATTTATTACATTCCATGATTTTAACTTTATTTTTGTCGTTAAATTTGTATTTTGAGTTGAGGAAAATGGTGGTTTTTTAAGAAAGTTTTCAAAATGAAAAATCATGATTTGAGGGACGAATTGGTATCGGAATTTGATAATTTTAGTATGATTGAACTCGAATCGGAATGGGGGTTCGGGTTTTGTGAAATTTGTCAGGTTTTGAGGTGCGGGTCCGGGGGACGATTTTTAGATTTTGATAAAGATTGAGACTTTATGATCCGGAATAGTTTCTTATGAGTTTTATTTATTCTTTGAAATTATTTTGGTTAGATTTGAGCCATCCGGAGGCCATTTCACCCGAGAAGTTCATTTTAGAGTATCGGTTGTCTTCTTTGAGGTATGTATCATGCCTAACTTCGTGTGGGGGAACTGCCCCTTAGGATTTTAGTCTTCTATGCTAATTGTAGTCCGTGCATGCAAAGTGACGAGTATGTACTCGGACTTATTTGTGGAAAATTGGCCTCTTAGGGTTCTTAAATCCTTGTATTCACTGGTTATGCAGTTGTTATGTTATGAATACGTCTCTTAATTACTAGTTTCACATCTACCTGCTTTAATTAGAATTAATTTCTTCATGATCCACTCTTGTTGCTTATTTGATTCTTCAGTGCCATAACTGAAATTGTTGTCTCTTCTATTGCCATGTTATTCTTTCCTAACTGTTTATCTTTATTTGAAGTTATAATTATCTCTTATGTAATTGTTCACCCTTAATGGAGGCTAAGATTATCTTTCTGCTGCTTATCCTTATTGAATTTATTGTATCTCTTTCTTAATTGCCCAGCCTTAAAAGAAGTTAGATATCCTATATCTTAGTTGACTTATCCTTATTTGGAATCATTCAACTTGTGATAGCTCCCTTGTTGTTGAACTGTACATCGCGGGCCGTTGTTATATATTATTTCCTTCCTTGTTGAGATGTTCTTATTTTGACTAGCATTCTTTATTGTGACTACTCCTTATGAATTAGTGCTTCTATTTCTTTGAGTTCTGGAATTTCTGAGTTGACTTATTTTTCGTACCCTTGTATTATTGTCATTGTTTCTATTATACTTGTTGTTGTGACGCACAAGGTATTTGCCGTGTGGTTGTTGTTATTGTGATGTACGAGGTTTCTGCCGTGCGAGTGTTATTGTGTTGCACGAGGTTTATGGCGTACTATTATTACTATTGATATTTGCACATGCGGCGTTACAAGGCGGGATATATATATGTGGGTTGCGCATGTAGCGAGACAAGGTGGGAATATTATTATACACGTGTGGCGAGACAAGGCGGGCATTTATTTTACTATTGTACATGTGGTGAGACAAGGTGGGATGTGTCAGGGATTGATCTGTGATGGCCTGAGGGCATTCTTGTTGTTGATGTTTGGGTAGTGGTACACTTACCTGTGTGAGTTTTATCTGCTGGAAAGTTCTGAGAAAACATCTACGTGCTGTCCATTTCCTTTCCTATACTTATTAGCTGGCATGAACCATGTTAGGACACTTGCACAAGCATACACGTAGTTCAACACTCTTATCGGTTAAGAGGTTTTTCTTGATATTGCTGAGTATAGATGCACACCCTTGTTACTTGCCTTCTATGTGAGAATGGCTCTATTTGGCACGTGAGTCATCAATGCGGTTATGAAATGTAGTGGGGGCACAAGATGCCGAGTGATAGGGTTCAGGTATTGGGACACATGAGTTGTGAATAGTATGAGGTTCGGTACCTCGTGGAGTTTATAGACTAAAACCTGGTGTGAAAGTAGTTGTTTTCATCTAGTTGCTACCTGCCCTTCTTTTAATTTTGTTCATCGGATTTAGGTTGTATTTCTATTCGTTCTTCTATGTCATTAATATGTGTTCCGCTGATAGTAGTTGTTTTCCTTTCTTATTGAAATTACCGTATTATTTTCCATTTCGCGTAGTCTTTATGTAGAACTATACTCTGTTGTTCCTATACTTATACTTTGTTCAGGTTATTTAGTCGAGTAGGTGTCTTGACTGTTCCTCGTCACTACTCCACTGAGGTTAGTCTTAATACTTGTTGGGTACTGCCGTGGTGTACTCATACTACACTTATGCACATTTTTGTGCAGATCCAGGTATTTCGTAGTTAGTTGATCAGTAGCTAGTTGTGCGGACTATTGCTGTGGAGACTCAAGGTAAACCTGCTGCTGCGTTCGCAGGGTTCGGAGTCACCTTCTGATTTGTATTCACACTGTTTAGTTTATTTTAAATAGTTGTATTTAGTAAGTTGTAGCAAACTCTGTAAAGCTTATGACTTATGCTACCGATTTTGGGAATTGTAAATTTTATAGAGATTTCTATTTCAAAAATTATTAGATGTTATTTAATTATTGTTGTTATTCAGTAAATGTTAGGCTTACCTAGTCCCTAAGACTAGGTGCCATCACGATACCCAACGGAGGGAAAATTGGGTTGTGATAAGTTGGTATCAGAGCTCTAGGTTCATAGGTGCTACGAGTCATAAGCGAGTTTAGTAGAGTCTTGTGGATCGGTACGGAAACGATTGTACTTATCTTCGAGAGGCTACGAAACTATTAGGACAATTTCACTTCCTTCATTCCTATCGTGCGAGTTCATTAGTCTCGAAGTTTGAACTTTTATCATTCTATTCTCTCACAAATGGTAAGGACACGAGCTGCATTTATCGATGGCGCTGCTCCCGTAGTGGGTGTCGCTAGAGGGAGAGGCAGAGGTCGACGAGGAGCACGTATCGCAGCTAGAACATCTACCAGAGCAGTAGTTAAGGAGCCGCCGGTAGCTCTAGTTGGGGGGCAAGTACCGGAGGTGCCTGCTGTTTCCCCCGGACTTCAGGAAACTCTTGCACAGTTCCTGAGCATGTTTGGTACATTGGCTCAGGCGGGGTTGATTCCAGTTACACCAGCTACTTCATAGATCGGGGGAGGAACCCAGACTCCCGCCGCCCACACTCCAGAGCAGCGAGTTCACGTTGGTCAGGTTCCAGGTGTCATGGCGACACAACCTGTGGTTCCAGTTTAGCCTGAGGTTAGGGCAGCAACATCCGAGGAAGAGCAGTTTACACTTGTGAGGTTCAGGAAATATGACCCTCCTACTTTCAGTGGTTTGTCTTCAGAGGGTGCACAGGGTTTTCTAGAAGAGTGCCATTGCATTCTCTACACTATGGGTATTGTTGAGATGAGTGGGGTTGCTTTTACTACGTTCCAGCTTAAGAGAGCGGCTTATCAGTGGTGGCGGGCGTATGAGTTGGGTAGCCCAGTCGATGCAGCTTCACTTACATGGGTTCCATTTTCAGAGATATTCCTGAGAGAGTTTGTACTTCAGTCCCTTCGAGATGCATGGCGCACCGAGTTTGAGCAGCTGTGCCAGGGCACTATGTCAGTATTAGAGTTTGACATTAGATACAGTGATTTGGCCAGACATGCACCTGCTTTGATCGCTACAGTTAGAAAGCGTGTCCGTAGATTCATTGAGGGGCTCAGGGCTGATATTCGGCTCAGCATGGCTCGGAAGTTAGAGTTGGATGTTTCGTTTCAGCAGGTGGTAGGGATCGCTCACCGAATAGAGGGCATGTGGGATCAGGAGAGAGAGAGGGCAGGCAGGGCCATGAGAGAGAGGGCAGGCAAGATCAGGAGAGAGAGGACAGGGAGGCGAGGCGGCCTCATAGACCAGAGAGATCTACTGGTCTTTATTTTGGAGGCAGGGTACGACATGGTAGAGGTTTTGTGGGTCTGCTAGTTCAGTTTGCACTTCAGGCTTCGCACAGTGTTTCAGGTGCCCATGGGTCTTAGAGTACCCGTACCGCATAGTTCCCACAGCCACATCAGCAGAGAGGTTGCTTCGAGTGTGGAGATACCAGCCACAGGGTGAGAGATTGTCCTAGATTCCGGACAGGTGTGTCACGGCAGAGTACTCAGGCGAGTAGAGGGTGCCCAAGAGGGGGAGGCCCGGCCCGTTGATGTGTTTCGTATAGTAGGCTTGAGGCCATTGCGCTAGATGATGTCATATAGGTATGCTTTTGATTTGTTACAGAGAGGCACCATTCGTATTTTGATTCGGTTCTACTTATCGGGGTGAGTTCCCCTATTTGGTGTCCCACCTATGGGTGAGTTCATGACCTAGTATTATGTTTATATGTTTGCCCCTGTTGGGATATTCTATGAGTGATAGTCATGTCTATCGTTGTTTTAATTCATTATTGAAAGTTACGAGGCTAGAAGTGAATTCTTGTTGTCCATTATGGTAGGTTTTAATGTGATTCCTGATTTAATTGGTTACGATTTGTGATTTGATACTCTACTGGGGTGAGAGTTCAGTAAGTGTTGTGATTTTATTGGCAGAATTGAGTTAGTGGAAAATTTCAATTGGTATGATGTGTATTCAGCTTGTGATTCAGAGTTGAGGGTGAGACCCTCGCAATTCCATATGATTTGATATGTTTGAGTCGGGTTGCGTGCCGCGATGGAGAGTTACACCAGGATGAGATCCTTATGATTGTTCATGTACTTTGATTTTTCCTACTTAAATTGATTCGTAGTATGGTATTGATAGAGAGTTGTGCATGTCGGGCTTGTTTGATATTTCTCTTATGTGTTTCTCTTTACATATTTATTCCTTTTCGTCTTGTTCATATTTCTAGTTTAGTTTTTGAGGTGTGTGCGAGGTGGCGTTAGATGTGACTTGCTGATCCGGGTATATAGTTATGAGGTCTTCGTGTTGCTTGCATCATCGTCAGCATTGTGGAGGTTTGAAACGGGTTGCTAATGGATATGAGGCTAATTGCCGGTGTTTTTTTGATTATGACAGCTATTGTGATCAGAAATGTTATTATAGGCATATGTGTCATGTGTCACGTTGTGTGGTTGTACCTTGCGGGTGTAGGCATGAGTTGTCGAAGCTGGTTGAGACTGATACCAGGTATGGATCTAGAATCGGGTCTTTTAGAGATGAATGGAAGGTGAGAATTTTGACTTTAAGGCTTATCGATGTTGGTAGAAAGGATACATTACAGTTGAGATGGTGTCGTCAGACTTAGGTGGATTGGGGTGACGTGGGGTCACCCCGGGTGTATGTCATAGGTGTGCATTCAGTGATTTGATGACTTCGCGGCGATTCTTGGCACGTTCGAGGACGAACGTTTGTTTAAGAGGGGGATGATATAACGACCCGGCCAGTCGTTTTGAAAATTTAAGTCCCGTTCGGCGGTGTAAGGTCCTGAGCAGCTCTGTATTATGAGTATTGACTTACTTGCGTGGTCGAATTCAGTTACCGGATGATTCAGAGTCAAATCGCAAGAAGGATTCAATTTTTGAAAGCTTAAGTAGTAAGAGTTGACCGGAATCTGACTTTTGAGTAAACGGCTCCAGAATGGGTTTTGGATGATTTCAACAACTTCGTATTGTGATTTTGGACTTAGGCGTGCGTCCGGATTTGGATTTGGAGGTCTGTAGGGTAATTTGGAGCATTTCGGCGAAAGTTGGAAAAGTTGAAGTTTTCAAGGTTGAGAGGTTTGACCAATAGTTGACTTTAGCGATATCGGGGTCAGAATGCGATTCCGCGAGTTGGAACAGCTGCGTTATGTTATTTGGGACTTGCCTGCAAAATTTGACGTCATTCCGGGTTGGTTTGATAGGTTTCGGGGTGAGTTTTAGAAGTTTGAAGATTTGAAAGTTCATAAGTTCGATTCATGGTGCGATTTGTAGTTTCGGCATTGTTTGATGTGATTTGAGACCCCGAGTAAGTCTATGTTAGAATATGGAACTTGTTGGTATGCTTGGACGGGGTCCCGGGGGCCCCGGGTGTGTTTCGGACGAGTTTCAGATGATTTTTATAGTTTTGAGCAGGTCTGGTTCAGGCATTGTCGCACCCGCGACACTTTAGAGCGCAGGTGCGGCTCCTCCTCTGCATGAGCCTGGTCGCTTCTATGATCTTTGAGGCTTGGGAGCTCGCTCGCTTTTGCAGAAGCTGGCACGCAGGTGCGAAGGCCGCTTCTGCGGTTCCTCGATCGCTTCTGCGAAGAAGCTCGCTTCTGAGTCCCCTCTTGCGCTTCTGCGGTGCCGCTGGTGCGGCTATGTTGTCCGCAGATGCGGACCTGAGCCTGGTAAGTTAAGTTCGCAGATGCGAACGTCTGCCCGCAAATGCGATAGCGCAGATGCGCTTAATGGTCTGCAGGTGCGGTCATACCTGGGCAGAATTATATAAGTCGAGGGTTTGGCCATTTTCTTCATATTTTGAGTTTTAGACCTCGGTTTTGGGAGTTTCTTTGTGGGGTTTTCAAGCAAATCGATTGGGTAAGTGTTCTTCACCTAGAATGTATTACATTCCATGATTTTATCTTTATTTTTGTCATTAAATTTGTATTTTGAGTTGAGGAAAATAGCGGTTTTTGAAGGAAGTTTTCAAAATGAAAAATCATGATTTGACGGACGAGTTGGTATCGGAATTTGATAATTTTAGTATGATTGAACTCATATCGGAATGGGGGTTCAGGTTTTGTGACATTTGTCGGGTTTCGAGGTGCGAGCCCAGGGGTCGATTTTTAGATTTTGATAAAGATTGAGACTTTATGATCCGGAATAGTTTCTTATGAGTTTTATATATGCTTTGAAATTATTTTAGTTAGATTTGAGCCATTCGGAGGCCATTTCACCCGAGAAGTTCATTTTAGAGTATCGGTTGTCTTCTTTGAGGTATGTATCATGCCTAACTTCGTGTGGGGGAACTACCCCTTAGGATTTTAGTCTTCTATGCTAATTGTAGTCCGTGTACGCGAAGTGACGAGTACGTGCTCGGACTTATTTGTGGAAAATTGGCCTCTTTGGGTTCTTAGGTCCTTGTATTCACTAGTTATGCAGTTGTTATGTTATGAATACGTCTCTTAATTACTATTTTCACCTCTACCTGCTTTAATTAGAATTAATTGCTTCATGATCCACTCTTGTTGCTTATTTGATTCTTCAGTGCCTTAACTGAAATTGTTGGTCTCTTCTATTGCCATGTTATCCTTTCCTAACTGCTTATCTTTATTTGAAGTTATAATTATCTCTTCTGTAATTGTTCACACTTAATGGAGGCTAAGATTATCTTTTTGCTGCTTATCCTTTTTGAATTTATTGTATCTCTTTCCTAATTACCCAACCTTAAAAGAAGTTAGATATCCTATATCTTAGTTGACTTGTCCTTATTTGGAATCATTCAACATGTGATAGCTCCCTTGTTGTTGAACTGTACATCGCGGACCATTGTTACATATTATTTCCTTCCTTGTTGAGCTGTTCTTATTTTGACTAGCATTCTTTATTGTGACTACTCCTTATGAATTAGTGCCTCTGTTTCTTTGAGTTCTGGAATTTCTGAGTTGACTTATTTGTCGTACCCTTGTATTATTGTTATTGTTGCTATTATACTTGTTGTTGTGATGCACGAGGTTTCTGTCGTGTGGTTGTTGTTATTGTGATGCAAGAGGTTTCTGCCATGCGAGTGTTATTAGGTTGCATGAGGTTCTGCCGTGCTATTATTACTATTGATATTTGCATATGCGACGTGGCAAGGCGGGATATATATATATATATATATATATATATATATATATATATATATATATATATATATATGTGTGTGTGTGTGGGGGGAGGGGTTACGCATGTGCCAAGACAAGGTGGAAACATTATTATGCACGTGTGGCGAGACAAGGCGGGCATTTATTTTACTATTGCACACGTGGCGAGACAAGGTGGGATGTGTCAGGGATTGATCTGTGATGGCCTGGGGTCATTCTTGTTGTAGATGTTTGGGTAGTGGTACACTTACCTGTGTGAGTTTTATCTTGTGGAAAGTTGTGAGAAAACATTCTACGTGCTGTCCATTTCCTTTCCTATACTTATTAGCTGGCATAAACCATGTTAGGACACTTGCACAATCATACACGTAGTTCAGCACTCTTATCGGTTAAGAGATTTTTCTTGATATTGCTGAGTATAGATGCACACCCTAGTTACTTGCCTTCTATGTGAGAATGGCTCTATTTGGCACGTGAGTCGTCAATGCGGTTATGAAGTGTAATGAGAGCACAAGATGCCTAGTGTTAGGGTTCAGGTATTGGGACCCGTGAGTTGTGAATAGTATGAGGTTCGGTACCTCGTGGAGTTTATAGATTAAAACCTGGTGTGAAAGTGACTGTTTTCATCTAGTTGCTACCTGCCCTTCTTTTAATTTTGTTCATCGGATTTAGGATGTATTTCCGTTCGTTCTTCTATGTCATTACTATGGTGTTCCGCTGATAGTTGTTGTTTTCCTTTCTTACTAAAATTACCGTATTATTTGCTATTTCGCGTAGTCTTTATGTAGAACTATACTCTGTTGTTCCTGTACTTATACTCTGTTCGGGTTATTTAGTCGAGTAGGTGTCTTGACTGTTCCTCGTCACTACTCCACTGAGGTTAATCTTGATACTTGTTGGGTACCACCGTGGTGTACTCATACTACACTTCTGCACATTTTTGTGCAGATCCAAGTATTTCGTAGTCAGTTGATCATTAGCTAATTGTGCGGACTGTTGCTGTGGAGACTCAAGGTAAACCCGTTGCTACGTTCGCAGGCTTCGGAGTAACCTTCTGATTTGTATTCACACTATTTACTTTATTTCAAACAGTTGTATTTAGTAAGTTGTAGTAAACTCTGTAGAGCTTATGACTTGTACTACCGATTTTAGGAATTGTAAATTTTATAGAGATTTCTATTTCAAAAATTGTTAGATGCTATTTAATTATTATTGTTGTTATTCAGTAAATGTTAGGCTTACCTAGTCCCTAAAACTAGGTGCCATCACGATATCCAACGGATGAAAAATTGGGTCGTGACAATGAACTCCGCGCATCGTCCGAATGGCATACTGGGCCCCCGAGGCCCCACCCAAACGTACCAACAAGTTTGAAATCATAAAAAGGACTCGTTTGCACCCTTGGAACACGGATAACAACATTAAAACTAAGAATCATATACCAAAACCAATAGAATCAACTTATGAACTTCAAGTTCTTCAACCTTACTCTGAACGCACCGAATCATGGTGAAACTACTCGGAATGACTCCAAATTTTGCGTACAAGTCTTAAATCACCATACGGAACTATTCCTAGGCTCGGAATCTCAATTGGACCTTGATAAGACCAAATCCTAATTCAAAACAAATTTAAAGAACTTTAAAACCTTCAATGTGCCAACTTCCAATATTAAGGGTTGAAACGCTCCCGGGTCATCCAAAACTCAATATGAACATACGCCCAAGTCCAAAATCATCATACAAACCTATTGGAACTGTTAAATCCCGGTTCCAAGGTCGTTTAATCAAAATGTTTACCAAAGTCAAACTTAGCCTTTTAAAGCCAAACCAAGGAACCAAGTGTTCCGATTTCAGCCCGAACCCTTCCAAATCCCAAACTAACCATCCCCGCAAGTCATAAAATAGTAAAAGCACATACGTGGAGTATTATTTAGGGGAACATGGATCAAGAAAGAAAAATGCCTGGTCGGGTCGTTACATTCTCCACCTCTTAAACAAATGTTCATCCTCGAACGGGTCTATAATCGTACCTGGAGTGCCGAATAAGTGTGGATATCTTCTCTGCATGTCCTCTTCGGCCTCTCAAGTCGCCTCCTTGACGGGTTGGCCCTTCCACTTAACTTTTACCACCGAAATCTTCTTGGACCTCAGCTGGCGAACCTGCCTGTCAACAATGGCAACTGGCTCCTCCTCATAACCCAGGATCTCATGCAGCTGGACTGTGCTGAAGACAAACACATGCGACCGGTCGGCATGATACCTCTGGAGAATAGACACGTGGAAAATCGGATGAACTCCTGATAGACTGGTAGGCAAAGCAAGCTCATATGTAACCTCTCCAACTCATCTCTACACCTCGAATGGACCTATAAACCTTGGGCTCAACTTGCCCTTCTTCTCAAACCTCATGATTCCTATCGAGGCCTGCATGCTGTGGAATTCTTAAGCTTGATCTTAAAGGTTTCACACATAGATTTTATTAAGTCACTGTTGAGGTTGGCGGCGTTGTCGGTGATGATGAATTCTGGCACCCCGAATCGGCAAATAATATGATCCGTGACAAAATCTGCGACGACTTTCTTGGTTACAGCTTTGTAAGATGCAGCCTCAACCCATTTTATGAAGTAGTCTATGGCCACTAAAATGAACATGTGCCTATTTTAAGCGGCGGGTTCGATCGGACCGATGACATCCATTCCCCAAGTGGCGAAAGGCCAAGGTGCACTTATTGCATTGAGTTCATTTGGTGGCACCCGTATCATATCTGCATGTATTTGGCACTGATGAAACCTTTGAACATACCTGATGCAGTCCATTTCCATAGTCATCCAAAAATATCATGCTCTTAATATCTTCTTGGCTAAAATGAAACCATTAATGTGTGGTCTGCAAGTTCCGGCATGTATCTCTTCGAGTAGTTTGGAAGCTTCCTTGGTGTTAACACACCGTAATAATCCTAGGTCTGGAGTCCTTCTGTACAGAATTCCTCCACTTTGGAAGAAATGATTGGATAATCTTCGGAGTGTGCATTTCTAAGTATGATTTGCATGCTCCGGGTACTCTCCTTTTGCTAGGTATTCTTTGATGTCATGAAACCACGGATTCCCATCCGTTTCTTCTTCAACATGAGCGCAATAAGCTGGCCGATTATGGATCCTTACTAGAATAGGGTCGATAAAATTCTTATCCGGGTGTTATATCATGGAAGACAGGGTGGCCAATGCGTCTGCAAACTCATTCTGGATTCTCGGAACATATTTGAACTCTATCTTTGTGAATCTCTTCATCAACTCTTGCACATAGTACAAATATGGTAATATTTTGGTATTTTTTGTAGCCCACTCTCCTAGAACCTGATGTACCAAAAGGTCTGAATCACCAATTACCAGCAATTCCTGAATATTCATGTCAATGGCCAAATTGAGCCCCAAGATGCAAGCCTCATATTCTGCCATATTGTTGGTGCACAGAAATCTGTGTTTTGCGGATACCGGGTAATGTTGACATGTCTTTGATACCAAAACAACTCTGATACCCACTTCTTTAAAATTTGCAGCCCCATCGAAGAACATTCTCCAACCGTTGTAGGTTTCGGTGATCTCTTCTCCTATAAATGATATCTCTTCATCAGGAAAATAAGTTTTCAATGGTTCGTATTCTCCTCCTACTGGATTTTCTGCCAGATGATCTGCTAATGCTTGTCCCTCGATCGCCTTCTAAGTTAAGTAGACGATGTCGAATTCACTCAATAGTATCTGCCATTTTGCCAGCTTCCCTATAGGCATGGGTTTCTAGAAACTGTATTTCAGAGGATCCATCCTTGATACGAGATACGTGGTATAGGAACAGAAGCAGTGCCTCAAATTTTGAGCTATCCATGTCAGGGCACAGCAAGTGCGTTCCAGCAAAGAATACTGTGCCTCGTAGGGTGTGAACTTCTTACTCAGATAGTATATAGCCTACTCTTTTCTCCCCGTCTCATCGTGTTGTCCCAAGACACAACTGAAAGCCCCATCTAGTACGGACAAATAGAGTAGAAGAGGTCTACTAGGTTCTGGCGGGACCAGGACTGGTGGTGTGGATAAATATTCCTTGATTTTATCAAAAGTTTTCTGGCATTCTTCAGTCCAACTTGTTGCAGCGTCTTTCTTTAATATTTTGAAAATCGGTTCACAGATTACAGTTGATTGTGCTATGAAACGGCTGGTGTAATTTAGACGCCCCAAGAAACTCATCACATCTTTCTTGTTCTTCGAAGGTGAAAAATCTTGGATAGCCTTGACCTTTGACGGGTCTAGCTCAATTCCTCGGCGGGTGACGATGAATTCTAACAACTTTCTGGCAGGGACTCCGAAGGCACATTTTGCAGGATTTAGTTTCAGGTTGTATCTTCGAAGTCTATTGAAGAATTTCCTCAAATCTGCTATATGATTTGTGCTTCTCTTGGATTTGATGATGACATCATCCATGTACACGTCTATCTCTTTGTGTATCATGTCGTGAAAAATGGTTGTCATGGCCCTCATATAGGTGGCTCCAGCATTCTTTAGGCCAAATTACATCATTGTGTAGCAATACACCCCCATGGTGTAATAAAGGCTGTCTTTTCGGCATCCTCTTCATCCATCCAGATCCGATGATATCCCGCGAATCAATCCGCAAAAGATTAGAGTTCATTCTTGGCACAGTTGTCGATCAATATATGTATATTGGGCAACGTGAAATCATCTTTGGGACTTGCTCTATTTAAGTCCCGATAGTCGACACAGACTCTGACTTTCCCATCTTTCTTTGGAACTGGCACAATGTTAGCCAACCAGGTCGGATATTCAACCACTCTGAGAACCTTGGCTTTGATATGCTTGGTGACTTCCTCCTTTATATTCAGACTAATATCCGGCTTGAACTTTCTGAGCTTCTGCTTTATAGGCGGACACATAGGGTTGGTAGGTAGTTTATGAGCCACTATGGACGTGCTCAAATTGGTCATATCATCATAGGACCATGCAAAAATATCCTCATACTCCTTCAAGAACCGGACGTACTCTTCCTTTTCTGACGGTGATAGGTGAATGCTTACACGCGTCTCCTTGAGTGTTTCAGAGTCTCCCAAATTAACTGTTTGGGTATCATCCAAATTGGACTTAGGCTTGTTTTCAAAGTTTTTCACTTCTCTGACAATTTCCTCGTGTATTATATCCTCTTCCAGATCCTCTAAATCATTATCCTTATGTTGCGTTGTCTTATTACATGTCACAGTCGTAGGTTCATCGGGATAGGTAATAATAATTCTGTAGAGAAAAATGTAAAAAATAATAATAAATACTAAAAATAACAATGCATTAGATAAATCTTGAAAACATCAAACAAGTATGGCTCGATTACTCGAGCAATTATTTCAAAACAAAATATGCTTAAAACAAAATACTGAAAATGTCTTAGATGCTCATAAAATTACTTTCAAAATAAATGATGCTAATTGCCAGGATACCCGGGAACTTGACGGGCCCTTGATGGTGCAGCAGTCCAATTCTTGAGAACAGCTCCCTCCTCTACGGTCTGAATAATGAGGCCTTTCTCCTCCTCCTCCTCCTCAACTATCGCACTGCAATCCATATATTCATCCTCCATAAATAAATTCCTTATGCCCGTTAGAACTTCATCTTCTTCGGACTCCCACATCATGTCAGCTTGATGAAATGACTAGCTCAAATATGGTACCGGTTGCTCTAGAGGGTAATAAGGACCACACCATGGTGGCGACCAATTATGATACTCATGCTAGGTGTATTCATAGCCAAGCCCAAAAGTTATGCCGTGACACTTTAGCTGTATCGGTTTGGTGATCCCCTGGAGATTATTACCGAGTCCCTTGCCAGGATCATACCCTGTCCATGCCAATATGCCTTCTATCTTACTTCTCTACCATTTATCCTTTTCAATTACGTTGACGCGCTCGATGCGATGGTATGTTTCTCCACCCAACTTCCTTCTATTCTCGATGACCAGAACAGTTTGACTGGTGTAAATAGGATTACTTTCATCCCCATGGATGATCACTTCCTGATGGTTCCACTCAAACTTCACGACCTGATGTAGAGTAGAAGCTATGGCCCCAACGGCATGTATCCGAGGTCGTCCCAATAATAGGTTGTAGGTAGCAGATATGTCCAACAGTTGAAACTCAACATCAAACTAGGTTGGGCCCATCTGTAGGCTGAGGTTGGTTTCCCCAATTGTGGCCCTTTTAGACCCATCAAATGCTTTTACATTCATACTTCCTGCTCGTATCTCGTGCAAACCTTTACCCAATCTTTTCAGAGTAGTTAGTGGAAATATGTTAAGACTCGAACCACCATCTATCAGGACTCTGGCAATGAGCTTTGTCTTCAAACTGCACTGTGGTATGTAGTGCCCTGTTGTGACTTAGCCCTTCTGGTGGCAGCTCGTCTTCATGAAAAGTGATCTTGTGGCTTTCCAACACTTGCCCTACCATGTTGGCCATCTCTCCACTGGTGATCTTGTTGGGTACATAGGCTTCGTTCAACACTTTCATCAACGCATTCCTATGCGCCTTGGAGTTCTACAGTAGTGATGGAATGAATATCTGAGCAGGGGTTTTGTTTAGTTGATCAACCACAGAATACTCTCTTGCTTGCACCTTTCTTCAAAGATCATCCAGGCCAGTTTCAATGATAGGCGGCTTAGCAATGGCTTCTTTACTTGTTCCTCCTAAATCTTCGGGCGTATAAACCCTACCAGTTCTAGTCATGCCTTGTGCTGCACCTGTTTCCTCCATTTTTGCCTTTCTTTTCCTTCTCGCTTCTACAACATAGTCACAGGGTATAACATTGGACTTAAAGGACGATGTAGGTGCTACCGTCACGGTGAAGGGTGTGGTCACTTCCACTTCGAACAGAGTTGGCGCGGCTGAGGGCGTTGTTACTTCAACCTCAAACGGAGTTGGTGTGGCTACTTCAACCTCAATTGGTGACTGAATCTGTACCACGATAGGTGCGAGAGTGACTGGAGATGTTTCAGAATTATCCCCTTCTCGAATGAGTCCAATTGACCCTTCTGAGTCCCATTCTTCATCGGTCTCTATCACGTTTACTTCTCCACCCCTGTGATCTGGGAGAGGATTATTGCGGACATTAGGTGTAGCCTCTTTTGCTTGTATAACCTTGGTGTCAATCAACATTTGGATCTTATCCTTCAAAGTGAGACACTCATCAATAGTATGACCTTTCATGCCTGAGTGATAGGCACATGTATTGTTTGGATTAATCCACTGGGAAGAGTTTTCCATAGCAATAGTGGGAATGGGAGTGATATAACCGGCAACCTTCAATCTCTCGTACAATTGGTCTATAGAATCAGCAATTGGGGTGTATTGTCTGGGTGGTCTACGGTCAAAATTTGGTCTAGATTTTTGGTAGTTTTGGCGGGCTGGTGGTAAGTGGTAGTATGCTGGCTGGGTGTTATAAGTATGGTAAGTGGCGGTAGGTTGTTGGTATCTGGGAGGTGAAGGCTGATATGTGGGTGGGAGTGTTTGGTATGTAAGAGGAGATTTTGGACCTTGGGCTACCATCACCGTACCTACTTTTCTTCTTGGAGATACCTCCTGACTGTAAGGCTTAATTTGTGTCTTGGAGTGCTTCAAAATTTGTCACCATTCCACTTTTGATCCCTTCTTCTATTCTTTCTCCCAATTTGATGATGTAAGAAAATTTATAGTTTTTAATAACCATCAGTCTTTCATAGTATTGCAGATACTGAACTCTGACGAAGAACTTATTCATATGTTCTTCTTCTAGTGTTGGCCTTACTTTTGCAGCTTCGGACCTCCACCGAGTAGCATACTCGCAAAAAGTTTCCATTGGCCACTTCTTGAGATTCTGAAGGTAGAAAATGTCTGGTGCATTTTCTGTGTTAAACGTGAACTGATCCATGAAATCTGATGTCATGCTTACCCAATTAACCCATTTCTTTGGGTTCTGACTGATGTACCAGGATAGGGCGTCTCCGGTGAGGCTCCTCGTAAACAACTTCATGCAGATTCTTTCATCCTTGCCAACTCCTACAAGCTTGTCACAATATGTTCTCAAGTGCACCTTCGGATCACCAGTTCCGTCGAACATTTAGAACTTAGGAGGTTTGTAACCCTCTAGCTGTTCTACATCTGGGTGAATACACAAATATTTATAATTCAAACCCTCAATGCCTTTGCCCACTTCGACACTTTGAACTCTGCCAGTAAGTTTCTTGAGTTCCTCCGCTATGTTCTTGATGAGCAGGTCCTTCTCAGCGGATTCGGTATGTATAAGGTTTGTTGTGGGGTGTGGGGTAATGTTTCCACATATATGGGATTACTTTGGGGGACTCCGGGAATCTAGGCATAATGGTGGTCATTGGTTGAGTTTTGCGGGTCAGGAGTAGGTTGTGGTGCATTCTGAGGGGTGTGGTATGTGGTTGTTTATGGGTATTAAGTTGGGTAGTGATGGTGTTGTTGAGGAGTAGGTATCGGTGGGGGGTTGTGGTTCTGAGGAGGTGTGGTGTATTGATGTGGTGCGGGAGGATTTGGCGGATTTTTTGTGTTTTGGGGAGGTACCGGGTTTTGGGCGTTTGTGTTTTGTTGGTTAAGGTCGGGGATGTTTAGGGTGAGGGAAAGGTTTACCAAGTTCTGGACCTGCTCAAGTTCCCCTTGTAGCTCCAATATTTTCTGTTCCAGACGTAGGACCAATTCATTCTGTGCTGGAGTATTCCGACCGTCCGAGGTTTCAACGTTCTATGCATTGTCCTTTCTGATACCATTTAAATCGTCCATTTTTTCTTTCCCTTTGATTTTGCCTTTAGGATCACTTAGTGGAGGAGGAGGTGAAGGATCTTTGGATCTAGTATGATATGCGGATAATGCCAGTATGCACGAACCAACCTTTGGGGTCCTCATTGTGCCCGAGGTAAGCCTAAGTGACATATAGGTTTGGAGAAAATTGATGCCAATAATTGCGGCATTTCATTAATGTGATAAATGAACCAAATCTCTACTAAAACGACAATAATTATAAAGAGTTACTAATGGAATTTTCCTTATTCCAATCAAAGTCTAAAACGAGTCTAGAAAGCAAATAAAACATTATTCCTAATCTATTTGGTCCCAGAGGGACCTTCTCCATGCTTGGCCTTCTTATCTCCATCAATCAGGTTCCCCAGGTCGCGCATGTCCAACAGCAGATAAGCCCTTGCTAGATGCCCTCCTTCGTTGCCCTCCGTATTCTGACAACCTGAGATCCTTTTCCTCATCTTTCCCTCAAGCTCCACCAACCCCTGCTCCAAATATTCCAACCTCTCTGTTGATTTAGTAGCGATTCCTTTCCACTCGTTGATTGATTCCATGTCCACTTTATGCTGTTCCACATGCGTGGCTTCAGACTCGAAAACGCTTTTGTGCAACATCCTGTATTTGACTTGTGCTTCAGCAGCGTCGTCTATGACCCTATTCTTCAGATTAATCCCTGGCTTGACATCTCCCGCTATATCATCTACCAACCATGATGGATAGAAGTACACATGGCCGGTGTGATACTGATCTAGCTCGATGGTATCTTTCTCCAGAATGATCTTTTGATGCCACATATGTTGTGCCTCGAACTTGAATGGAATGGTGTTTCCCTTGAAGTCTACTTTGTACTGGACCATGTTGGAAACTCGAGGTATAACCTGCTTTCTCCCAGCTTGCCTCAAAACCCTTATAGGAGCATAAGGATAGATTCCTCTCAACCCGATTAGCAAAAGATGAGGAGTCTCTCTTGACCTGATGATGAACTCACTGCTAGGGAACCATTCGAACATCCAATGCACTCTTTCATCGATCAAATTGCTGAAGAAACATACCCAGCTCACAGCATTTCCTGGTTGCGCAAACCTGTTTGGGATAAAAGTCATTCTCTTCGGATGATGATAGGCTATGTGGTCATTCCATGGTCTTCACGGAAGTTCTTGACGGTATTCACCTCTCTGAAAGTGTTCTAACAACCATACCTGCAGTAATAGATTGCAACCCTCGAAGTGCCCATACCCTTTTTTGCAACGCTCTAAAGCCCGGTACATCTCAGCCAAGATTATAGGGACAATGGTGTAAGTTTGACCCTCCAATTCCCTCCATTAAAGTTCTAGCGACCATATCTAGGTGAGTGTGGATCCTTTCTCCCTTCATCGGAAATATCAGCATTCCCAGAAAACAGACAATGAATATGAAAACCCGGCGGTGTGTCTAACCCAAAGAATGAAATGGCAAGTTTATCATGGTAAAGGCAATATGACTTGTTGTGCCCATAACGCTCATAAAGGAACTCAAATAGTATATTAGACTTCTTCAGACAGAGTAACTCATCATTTTTCTTGAAACCCATCATTTACAAGAAACCTCGGGAAGTACGATTTTCCGGTACCAACAAACCAGGGCTATCCCATAGGAGTCCAGCGAAGCCTCCTATTTCCTCTAAAAGAGGAGTCATTTCTATGTCCCCAAAATGGAAGATGACTCCTTCTCATCCCAAAACATGGTGGCGGCCTCGATTAATGCATTGTTTTGCTGAATTTCTAATAAAGAGGGTAAATTTCCGAGGACTCTTTTTACATGGTTTTTGTCACTTGGTGAGAGGTTTTTCCACCAATCCAGCAAAAAAGGTGGGATATTTTTAACCATTCCGAACATGGGGACTTCATGCCTCATTTCTGCAAAACAAATAAAGTTAGCCCTTCCCCCTCTGGATTTGACTATTTACACATTAATGATCGGCATACAGGCATGTTTTCTCCAAATAATGCACATATCATGATAGTGTCCATTGGAATTACAAAAATCTCGGCGGACTTTGGACAAGTCTTGCCTTAGCGGGTTATCATGCGGACAACGTTCTAACCCATACTAGGTTTGGACATGATGCATGCACAGTTAATATTAGAGTGGGGTTTCTAGAAGAGTCTAGACCGGTACCCTCAAGTGGACAACTTGAGAGGGAAAGGCACGGAACCGTCGACTGCACCGCTGATCGACTAGTTTTACCACAAATAAGCCTTTTCAAATTTAAAGGGTGATTTCGGAAGAGCGTGAACACTCATCAAGCGCCGCTATGGTATTAATTGGGCACGCGTGGAATATGATGTGGAGCATGCTTTGTGCAAAGATAAACAACACATTGTCAAATATTTTGCATGATGAAAATAGTAAATGCAGTATTAAAATAAAACGTAAAAGACATAAAAAGAAAGGAAAACAAGAAGAAGTTAGTTCGTGCAATGTGGCAACCATAAAAAGTAAGCGAGGGAGTAAGGGTGGGGAGAAACATGGTGTAGCAATTTAGAAGGCGACTTGGAGCAAATAAGTATGACTAAAAAAGGAACACGCATGTTAGAGCCAATTTGAGCAAAGAAGGGAAAATAAAGGAAGGGATTTACATATTAAATAGAATTCAAATAGAGCGAGAATAAGGGAAAGGGTGTGCATACAACAATAAAAGGGAAACAAGAGCGGGATATTCATGTAGCAGCAAAATAATAAAAGAACAAGGAAACACGTTTATGAGAGAAGACTAATTCATATAAACCAAGTTTGCTATGGTAAGAGCCTAAATATCCCCAGCAGAGTCGCCATGCTGCCGCGCCCTATTTTCTCACAAAATCGGGACTCGACATGTGACAACTGTTTTAAAGCAGGTATTAAAAGAGGAGAGTCACCACCTAACAATTTTTAAGGTGTGTTAGGACACCTATTTTCATATGACTCGGGTTTGACTAGTTTGCATCACCAAAGATCGGGTAAGGGCTCGAAATTACCTCGAGGAGAAGGTGTTAGGCACTCTTCGAGGTTCACAACTGTGGCTCCCGGCCGAACTTGAATTATATGAATTAGTCAGATAAACAAAGATAGAGAAAATAAAAAGTTTGGGAAGTTTGATTATCAAAGACTTTGAATAAATACAAACACTTGATTCAAAGATAAGATGGGGGGTCCTAAGTTTTTTATCCTAAAGGATCACCCCATGCAACATAAATAATACTTCGTAACTCCCTCAAGATGGGGTGTTACTCGTATTATTCAGCGGGCACAGACTATCATCTCCTGCTACCCAATTACTATCTCTAAGTTATTACCTAAAGCCCACTAGTTGATTCTAAATCGTGCCTTATGCGTGCACTACCCGTCCCATGACTAAGGTCCAGGAGGCATTTGGACCTCTATTTTTAGGTGGTTCTAGACTTGACTTAGGCTGATCAAAAATGTTAAAACTAGGCAACAATTCAAAACAAATAGGACTGCAATTAGATCCAATTAAAGACTCACATTAGCCTCCGCAATTAGGCAAACAAATGCACGCAAACAGATTTTACATATTAGGCAGTTTTCAGAATTGAAAGGATTGCAGTTGTTAAACTCTATAGGCATGGTTTCTAGATGATTTGATTCAGATGCGCAAGCCATTTTTAGACCTAATGATTTCCAAATTACCAATTGGCAAATGCCAGATGTTGCTAAGTGGCTTATTACAGATTATCAGTAGACACAGGCATGATTTCTAAGTGATTTATACAGTAAGCAATAGCGGAACTTATTGGAAATGCTCAAAATTATTACGCTTCCTAATAATCGCGTGGATAAACAATAAAACAACGTTTGAAAAGCGAGTAGTGATGTCCTATAGGCATGATTTCTAAAGTTTGGGGATTGGAACTGATTCTCATACAATTAGCTCCTATAGGCATGCTTTCTAGATGGCCGATGAGATTGCAATAGCGAATTAATTAGTTAAAATCCTATGGGCATGATATCTACTGAGCAGATTAAGGAGCAATTATTAGCAATTATTTCTTATAGGCATGCTATCTAGCAATACATAGCAGTAGACACAAGAATAGATAGAATACTCATGCATTGACAACATACTAATTATGTGAGTATGTGATCCCCCAATGACATGATTTCTAATAGTACACAAATATATTCACATATAACAAGTCGGATAGCAAATAGATCACATAAATCCTATAAACATGCTTTCTACCTTTTTTCATGCAAATATTAAGAGATACCAATTTTCCAATTTCACTATCACCCCAATTGTTATTACAAAATTATTACAGGCCTAATAATGAATAAATTACAAAGTAGTACAATCAATAACCGTAGGCCCAAGACAAGCCCAAAAGATACCCAGCACTGACAAGCCTTCAACTAAGCTCTTTCTCCATACAGATCTCAACATAGTCTAAAAACCATAGGAGAACTCGAACCAAACCCAACAACCATAGTTTGATAATAGGATCCAGGAAACAATCACTTACACAAGTCAATTTGCACATTCAACACGCAGAAAGAAGGACATAACTCAGTAGTAAGGAAAATGGCCAAAGAACCTCAGGCCCTAGTATGTCAGAGTTCACAAGGGTCTCAAAATGGACCCCGAGCAGTGCTCATACTAGGGTGGTTAGTAGAGAAAGCTTTAGTGGCCTTGGCTCTCAGTCAGCCAAGAATTATAGGTTCGGAATAGGGTAAACAACCAAAGAGAATAAAAATAATAGTCAAATAGCAGAGTTTGAAAAAGTGCATTTGCATTTTAGGAACATGCATTGCAAGAGTGATCACATAATGAAATATCAACATAGAGGGTAAACAAACTCAAGAGACAGGTTAATATCATAAGTCCACACTTAGCACATTGAGGCAAGGAACATTTGTAAGAAAGCAAGGGGATTATGGCTTTCGGGATTACAAATTAATAAGCAAAGCATTATGCCAAATAGGACAAACAACAGAACATTAACTTAACAGGTTCAAGAGTAAGGATCAAATTATGCTAAGCACCAGGGGTTGAACAGTGCAACTCACACCAGTAAGGAAAATAGAATCAAATGTTATAGGGAACACAAGTTAAGAAGCTATTCTAAAAGATTCCAACTAGTTTCTAGGGAGTACAGAGTTAGGTAGGGTAAGGACATACTAAGTGAATAAAATGATCATAGGAGTAAATCATGTCTAGAATGAGGGTCTTAGCATGGATTGGGGCATATCACAAATACAAATCAATCACTATAGAAATCCAGGACAAGGCAGGAAACCAACTGATGTCATATAACCAATGTAAACACTCAAAGTACCAATACATTAAGCTAAACAAACTTCAAACAATCTAAGTTGCTCAAGTTAAACACAAATACATTTTAGAAGTGACAATTTAGGCATGAGCAAATACTAGAGAGGTTCACATCATAAGCAGAGTTACACATAGAGATAGTCTAAAAAACATATTAGGTTATGTAATTTCATAGGCATGAATATGCTAATCAGGAATATAAGAGAATGAACATTGCAAAGGCTAAAGAACTCACCAGTTACTGATTGACAAGTAGACAAACAAGAAAAGAACATAATCACTTTGAACGTCAACAAAGCAGTATATCCTAGGACCTTTGATGCGTCAAGTTCCCAAGGGCTTCAAGGAACCTAGGGCAATGCTCACATCCAAGGAAGGTCGAGAGAAATAGGAATTCCGGTGGCCTTGGCTTTTAGCCGTCCAAGAGACAAAGTAGAACAAGAGAATAAGCGAAAAACAGAGTGAAGATCTTTAGCTTTTTAGTGGAAAGTTTTTGATTAAAGGCCCGTCCAAAAGGGAATGGGGAGGGGCTTATATAGCAGTCAAAATCGAGCAAACATATAAGGAAACATAATAATTTAAGCAACAAACAAGGAAAAGAGACATGCAAATCGATTTGAAATCAATTTAAGAGAGAAAATCTATAAACCCTAGTTTTTTAGGGAAAGTGTAAATCAGCAGAATCCAAACAAAATCGAACTCACACAGTAAATTATTGAACATATGTAGACGAAATAGTGCTCAAAATCAAAGATTCGAACCACCTTGGTTCGATTTCGGAAGATATTGCTTGCCATGTTTAGGCAAGTACCTAGGTAATACCACAAACGGATAGCCAGTACCAAAAGGATTCGAATATGGCAAGAGAATTTTAGTTGAATCCCATTATCAGTGGGATTAGGAGAGGGGATTAAGGGGGAGGCGGCTAGGGTTCTCCAGAAGAGAGAATAGGAGAGTTGAGCGTTTAGGGGCGGTAGTGTCACGACCCAGATTATCCCTCCGTAAGGTGTCGTGATGGCACCTAGTCTTTACGACTAGGTAAGCCTAATATTGCGAAAAATATAAATAAACACAACATTTTAAAGATAAACAACATATTATAAATAGCCAAGAGTAGTACCACTCGGCATATACAAAATAGTTTCCCAAGACGCGGAATATCACTAAGTCACAAGCTGCTATAATCTATGTAGCTCTATACAAAAGTCTGAAGATAATAAAGAAAGTCTCTAGGAGAGGGAGTAGAAGGGGACTCCAAAGATCTGCGGACGCAAGCAGAAGTACCTTGAAGTCTCCTAAAATCAGCAGCACGCACTAACCCCAAGGCTGATAGCTCGTACCTGGATCTGCACACGAAAAAATATGCAGGAAGGGCATGAGTACACCACAATGGTACCCAGTAAGTGCCAAGCCTAACCTCGGTCGAGTAGTGACGAGGTCAGGTCAAGGCCCTACCGGAGTAAATATAATAAATTAAACAGTAAAAGATATAAGTGAAATTTATGGTAACATATTTAAAAGAAATTCTCGAAAATTTAACAGTTAAGGGAGCCCTCAGCTCAAAACAAGGTAAACACAGTGGGGAAATCTCTCGGGATATCGTCCCGTAGTTTCAAATGAATATGCAGTACACGGGAAATCTCCCGGAATACGTTCGTAGTCCCAAAGTAAATATGCAGTCAAGGGGGATCTCCCGGAATACGTCCGTAGTCCCAAAATAAATATGCAGTACAGGGGGATCTCCCGGAATACGTCCGTAGTCCCAAAGTAAATATGCAGTACAGGAGGATCTCTCGGAATACGTCCGTAGTCCCAAAGCAAATATGCAACGCAAGATGAAATGACAGGACACAGAATGAGGACTTAGCTAAACATGATGCACAGAATGTCAATTAGGCAGTTAAAACACGTAAACATGCTTTTCTAGTCTAAATTACACAATTAAACATATTAGTACGACTTAATAAGAAAAACAATTTCTGATTTAAGAAGGTTAAATAGGATTTTTGTAATAATAGCACGTGTACGTACTTGTCACCTCATGTACACGATGCCCACACACCAAATAATATCAAGATATCCTAAGGGGGAAGTCCCCAACACAAGGTTAGGCAAGCCACTTATCTCGAACCGCTCAAATCACCTCGATAACACGTTCTTGCCATGAGTATCCGACTCCAAATGGCCCAAATCTATTCAAATAAATTGCATAATTTAAAAATAACCACGACTAACTAATATAGCTAATTAATTCAAAGCTAAAGCGTGAAATTAGGAAAAACACCCAAAAAGTCACCCCGGGCCCATGTCTCGGAATCGGGTAAAAGTCACAAAAATACGAACACCCATTCACTCACGAGTTACTCGTACCAAAATTGTTCAAATCCGATACCAAAATCTTGATCAAAACCCCAAAATTCGGCCTAAGAACTTTTTCTCAATTTTCACCCCAAATCCGAAATTTAACGATGAATTCAAGCATAGATTAGTGGAATATAACCATAAAGGAGTTAAGAATCGTTACCCAATCGATATCTCTGAAAATCCCTCAATCCCTCGTCCAAAATCCGAGCTCCCAACTTAAGTTTTTGATAAAAATGGCATAACCTCTATTTTTGGAACTTTAATACTGCCCAGACGCGTCCTTCTTCGCGAACGCGGCCACACCCTCGCGTTCGCGAAGTACAATATACTTCGGACCAAAAATTCTCCATCGCGAACGCGATGCACATGTCGCGAACGCGATGCACATGTCGCGAACGCAAAGACCACTCAGCTTGACCCTTCGCGAACGCGGGATCTCCATCGCAAACGCGAAGCTTGAAATCTTGCCTGCCTCCAGTTCTTCTTCACGAACGTGAAGACCATGTCGCGAACGCGTAGCTTCGAGGTTCCACACCTTCGCGAATGCGAAAGCGACATCGCGGATGCGAAGAGTAATTCAGCTGCCCTTCCCATATAACTTATGCGAACGCGAGGACTCCCTCGCGAACGCGATAAAGAAAATGCCTGCAACAGAACAATAGAAATCTGCTGCTTCTCTAAGTCCAAAGATGACTCGTTGAGCAACCGAAACACACCTGAGGCCCCCGGGACCTCGACCAAACATACCAACCAATCCTAAAACACCATAAGAACTTAGTCGAGCTCTAAAATCCCATCAAACAACGCTAAAATCACGAATCACCCTCCAATTCAAACTTAAAGAACTTGAAACTTCAAAATTCTACAACTGATGCCGAAACCTATCAAATCACGTCCGATTGACCACAAATTTTTCGCACAAGTCATAATCAACATTACGGACCTACCCCAACTTCCGGAATCGGAAAATGACCCTGATATCAAAAATTTCACCACCGGCCCAAAACTCCAAAAATTCGACTTTCGCCATTTCAAGCCTAAATGAGCTACGGACCTCCAAAACACAATCCGGACATGCTTCTAACCCCAAAATCACCTAACAAAGCTAACGGAACCGACGGAATTCCATTCCAGAGTCTTCTTCACACAGTTCCGACTACATTCTAAATCCTAAGGCTTAAGCTCTTATTTAGGGACTAAGTGTCTCAAAACACTCCGAAACTCAAAACCAATCATCCCGGCAAGTCACAATAGCAGAAAAAGATTTGGGGAAAGCAGTTAATAGGGGATCGGGGCTATTACTCTCAAAATGACCGGCTGGGTCGTTACATCCTCCCCCTCTTAAAACAATCGTTCGTCATCGAACGAGTATAAAGACATACCTGAAACTGTGAAAAGATGAGGGTACTGGTTGCGCATATCCTGCTCGGTCTCCCAAGTTGCCTCCTCGACCGGATGACCCCACCACTGGACCTTTACTGAAGCAATATTCTTTGACTTGAGCTTTTTGACCCGCCTGTCCAAAATGGCTATTGGCTCCTCAACATAAGATAGATCTTTATCCAACTGGACTGAGCTGAAATCCAATACATGAGTCGGATCACCATGATACTTTCGGATCATAGACACGTGGAATACCGGGTGAACTCCTACTAGGCTGGGAGGCAAGGCAAGCTCATAAGCAACCTCCCCAACTCGTCGCAATATCTCAAAAGGACCAATGAACCTCGGGCTCAGCTTGCCTTTCTTCCCGAACCTCGTGACACCCTTCATAGGCGATACCCGAAGCAAGACCCGTTCACCAACCATAAATGCAAAATCACGAACCTTACAGTCTGCATAACTCTTCTGCCTGGACTGGGTTGTGCGAAGTCTCTCTTGAATCACCTTCACCTTATCCAGGGCATCCTGGACCAAATTTGTACCCAACAATCGGGCCTCGCCCGGCTCAAACCATCCCACTGGGGACCGGCACCGCCTACCATACAAAGCCTCATACGGTGCCATTTGAATGCTGGACAGGTAACTGTTGTTGTAAGCAAACTCTGCATGTGGAAAGTATTGGTCCCATGACCATCCAAACTCCATTACACAGGCACAAAGCATATTCCCAAGAATCTGAATCATGCGTTCGGACTGCCCGTCCGTCTGAGGGTGAAAGGCTGTGCTCAGCTCCACCCTAGTACCCAACTCCTGCTGTATGACTCTCCAAAACCGGGATGTGAACTGTGTACCTCTGTTTGAAATGATGGATACTGGAATACCATAAAGGCGAACAATCTCTCTGATATAAATCTCAACCAACCTCTCATAAGAATAAGTGGTCAACACTGGAATAAAATAAGCTGACTTGGTCAGCCGATCCACGATCACCCAAATAGCATCGAACCTTCTCAAAGTCCGTGTAAGTCCAACTACAAAGTCCATGGTGATCCGCTCCCACTTCCACTCTGGGATCTCTAACCTCTGAAGTAATCCACCCGGCCTCTAGTGCTCATATTTGACCTGCTGACAGTTGAGACACTTGGCCACAAACCCAACTATATCCTTCTTCATCCTCCTCCACCAGTAGTGCTGTCTCAAATCCTGGTACATCTTCGCGGCACCGGGATGAATGGAGTACCACGAGCTGTGGGCCTCCTCGAGAATCAACTCTCGAAGCCCATCTACATTGGGCACACAGATCCGGCCCTGCATCCTCATCACACCGTCATCACCAATAGTCATTTCTCTGGCATCACCTCACCGAACCCTATCCTAAAGAACTAGAAGATGAGGATCATCATACTGGCGCTCCCTGATACGGTCATAAAGAGAAGACCGAGCAACCACACAAGCTAATACCCAGCTAGGCTCTGAAATATTCAATCTCACAAACTGGTTGGCTAAGGCCTGAACATCCAAGGCTAAGGGCCTCTCAGCTATCGAAAGATATGCCAAACTCCCCAAACTCTCTGCCCGACAACTCAAGACGTCGGCCACTATGTTGGCCTTCCCAGGGTGGTACAATATAGTGATATCATAGTCCTTAAGTAGATCCAACCACCTCCGCTGACGCAAATTAAGGTCCTTCTGCCTGGACAAGTACTGCAAACTCCGGTGGTCAGTGTAAATCTCACAGGGAACACCGTACAAATAATGACGCTAGATCTTCAGGGAGTGAACAATAGCTGCTAACTCGAGATCATGAACTGGATAATTCTTCTTACGCACCTTCAACTGTATAGACGCGTAGGCAATCGCCCTACCAACCCGCATCAATACCGCTCCAAGGCCAATCCTCGAGGCATCACAATAGACAATGTAGGACCCCGAACCTGTAGGCAATACTAATACTGGGGCTGTAGTCAAAGCTGTCTTGAGCTTCTGAAAGCTCTACTCACACTCCTCGGTCCACCTGATTGG
The DNA here is from genome assembly GCF_000390325.3 of Nicotiana tomentosiformis. Lineage (NCBI taxonomy): Eukaryota > Viridiplantae > Streptophyta > Magnoliopsida > Solanales > Solanaceae > Nicotiana > Nicotiana tomentosiformis. The sequence continues at coordinate 134,570,272 of NC_090817.1, forward strand.
AGCACCCTTCTGGGTCAGCCTGGTCATAGGCGCTATAATGGATGAAAATCCCTCCACAAAGCGACGATAATATCTTGCCAAACCAAGGAAACTATGGATCTCCGTAGCTGATGACGGTCTAGGCCAACTCTGCACTGCCTCCACCTTCTTCGGATCTACCTTGATCCCATCACAAGACACTATGTGGCCCAAGAATGCCACTAAATCAAGCCAGAATTCACACTTAGAAAATTTTGCATACAACCTCTTCTCCCTCAAAGTCTGAAGCACGGTCCTCAGGTGTTGCTCATGATCTTCCCAAGACCGGGAATATATCAAGATGTCATCAATTAACACAATGACGAAGGAATCAAGATAAGGCCGGAATACACTGTGCATCAAATGCATAAAGGCTGCTGGGGCATTGGTCATCCCAAATGACATGACAAGAAACTCATAGTGACTATAGCTGGTCCTGAAAATAGTCTTCTACATATCCGGCTCCCGAATCTTCAACTGATGATAGCCAGAACGCAAGTAAATCTTGGAAAACACCCTGGCATCCTGTACCTAAATAAATAAATCATCAATGCAAGGCAAAGGGTACATGTTCTTCACTGTAACCTTTTTCAGCTGCCGATAGTCAATACACACACGCATAGAACCATCCTTCTTCTTCACAAATAAGACCAAAGCACCCCAAGGTTGGGCCTGATGAAACCCTTATCAAGCAATTCCTGCAACAACAACTCCTTCAACTCAGGAGGAGCCATATGGTATGGAGGAATAGAGATGGGCTGAGTGCCCTGCAACAAATCAATGCCAAAATCAATATCTCTATCGGGCGGCATGCCCGGATGATCAGATGGAAACACATCTGGGAAGTCCCTCACTACTGGAACCGACTCGACTGTAGGGATATCAATACTGACGTCTTCACATTGGCCAAATACGCATCACACCCTTTCTCAACCATTCGCTGAGCCTTAAGAAATGAAATGACCCTGCGGGGAGTATACTCTAAGGTACCTCTCCACTTTAATCTCGGCAAACCTGGCATAGCCAACATCATGGTCTTAGCGTGACAATCAAGAATAGCATAATGAGGTGATAACCAGTCCATGCCTAAGATAACATCAAAATCTACCATACTGAGTAATAACAAATCGGCTCTGGTCTCAAAACCACTAAGAGCAATCAAGCACGACCGATATACGCGGTCCACAATGAGAGAATCTCCTACAGGAGTAGATACATAAACAAGGGAACTCAAAGTATCCTGAGATATCCCCAAATGTGGAGCAAAATAAGAAGACACATATGAATACGTAGAGCCTGGGTCAAATAATACTGATGCATCCCTATGACAGACATGAACGATACCTATGATGACTGAATCTAAAGCAACGACCTATGAACGGGCTAGAATGGCGTAGTACCTGGCCTGGCCTCCCCCTCTAGTGCGACCTCGACCTCCCCGACCTCCATCTCGAGCTGGCTGAGGAGGTGGGGTAGCAGCTGGTGCTGAAAGAATGGCCGGAGGACCCGGTGGAGCACGTGGAGGCTGATAAGTCTGTGGAGATCCACCCCTCCTGGCTTTGGAGCAATCTCTAACCAGGTGACGAGTGTCACCACACTCAAAACAACCTCTCGGAGGATGCGGCGGCTGAGACTGACTCGCACTTGGCCTGCTGGACTGGCCAGTAATAGCACCTCAAGTAGGAGACATACTGGATACTGGTGGTGTATAATAGGGCTCTTGAGGTCTAGGAGGAGCTGGAACACCGCTGGCTGCTAGAAGAGCTGAATGAACCGGGCGACTCACAAAACCCCTACCATAGCGTGTTGCTGATGCACGAGCTCCTGAATAATGACCAGTCTCTCGAGACCTCTTGGCCTCTCCCTCCTCTCTGTCCCGGGCAAACATGCCCTCACCTCTCCTGGCAATGCTCACTGCCTGCTGATATGTGATGTCTATCTCCAACTCCCTGGCTATACTGGTCCGAATACTAGGGTGGAGTCACTCAATGAAGCGAGGAAACCTCTCTGACTGTAGCAACCAGAGCCGGCGCATGGTGAGCTAACTCACTGAAACGGACTGCATACTCTGACACAGTCATAGCACCCTGACGCAACTGCTCAAACTCTACGCGCTAAGCATCCCTGAGGCTCTGAGGAACATACTCACGCAAGAACATCTTTGAAAACTGAGTCCAAGTGAGTGAGGCTGCCTCGTCCGGACTACTCAGCTCATAGGCATGCCACCACTGATATGCTGCTCCCCTCAGCTGGAAAGCAGTGAAAGAAACCCCACTCGTCTCCACAATGCCCATAGTGCGGAGAATACAATGACACTCCTCAAGAAAACCAGAGCATAAAACTCAATTATCACTAGAAAATCAGTAAATATGATAAGAACGATAAATTGAACAACACTAGTATAACACATAGCAATTAGGCATAGGAATGAGACAATATAAGAAAACTGAGAAACATGGAAAAAAGGTAAATTGGCAGCGGATAAGTACTCATCACCTCACATATACGCCGCTCACATGAATTTCACTTAGCAAGTAATCTAAGGTTCTTAATTCCCTTAAGTCAGGGTTAGACACAACACTTACCTCACTCTGAAGGCCACTAAATTCCCAATCACAGCTTTTCCTTTGGAATTCACCTCCAAACCACTTGTATCTATTCAAAAATGACTCAATAATATCAAATATTGCTAAAGGAATCAATTATATTGCATAAGTTAAATTTTCCAAATTTTTCTCCAAAAAGTAGAAAAATCGACCCCGGGCCCGCTTGGTCAAAACCCGAGGTTCGGACCAAAATGTAATTAGTTTTGAAATCCGACCTCAAATTGAGGTCTAAATCCTCAAATTTTGAAATTCCTAAGTTCTACCCAAAAATCCTAATTTCACCATAAAAATTCTAGATTCTAGGTTAAAATCTTATTATAAGATGTAAAAGATTGAAAGAAAAGAGTTAGGAATCACTTACCTATGATTTGGGGAAGATTTGGTCTTTAGAAAATCGCCTCTTAAGGTTTAGGGTTTTGAAAATATGAAAAAATGGATGAAAAAACCCATCTAAGTCCCTTTTACTCAGATGCAGGTGTCGCAATTGCGACCTAAGCTTCGCAAATGTGAAGCTCGCAAATGCGAAGGAACACTAGCAATTGCGATGCCTTTCACAATCCCGCTGCCTTTGCAAATGCGAGGAAAGTGTCGCATTTGTGACCACTGAACCTCGCAAATGCGAGTAGATGTTCGCATTTGCAAACCTGCCCTTCCCAGACTCCCATCGCAATTGCGAAGAAAATCTCGCAATTGCGAGAACATTCTGGCCCAGGCCTTCTTCGCAATAGCGATAGATACCTCGCAATTGCCAAGCCTGCTTATTTCGCATTTGCGAAGCCTGATCTCGCAATTGCAAGATCAGAGGCCTACAACAGGTTTAGTTATACCAGCAAAAGTTTTTAAGTTCAAAACATCCTGTGGCCTATCCAAAACTCACCCGAGCCCTCGGGCTCCAAACCAAACATGCACATAAGTCTAAAAACATCATACGGACTTGCTCGTATGATCAAATCTCAAAAATAACACCTAAAACTATGGATTTAGTACCAAAACTCATGAATTCCTCAAGAACATTTGAAAATTCATATCTTCTCAACTGGACGTCCGAATCACGTCAAATCAACTCCGTTTCTCACCAAATTTCACAGACACGTTTTAAATATCATAATGAACCTGTATTGGGATCCAAAACTAGAATACAGACCCGGCACTAACAATGCCAAACATCAGACTTTTAATTTTTATCAAAAATTCATAACTTGAGCTAGGGACCTCCGAATTCAATTCCGGGCAAAGCCCAGGTCCCATAATTCGATACAGACCTACCGGGACCGTCAAATCACGGATTCGGGCCCGTTTACCAAAACTATTGGCCGAAGATAACTAAAATCAACTTTTAAGGCATAAATTCTTATTTTCAACATAAAAGCTTTCCGGAAACCTGCTCGGACTGCGCACGCAAATGGAGGAGGATAAAAATGAGATTTTTAAGGCTTAAGAGCGTAGGTTCGAGTTCTAAAACATAAGATGACATTTTGGGTCATCACATGTACCACATTCTAAGTGCAATTTGTGCACGTATGTATCTTGCTATAACTATAAGCATGATAATGTGATAGCAAGAATACCTCTATGGAAATATTGAAAAGACATTCCACGACATTAGATGAAGATATTATATATCAATCAAGAATGATGATTTCAAGGTGCAATAGATTCATTCAAGTTAATATGGCTGATTTATTTATCAAATCTCTACCAACGATCTTTTGAAGATGGTGCACAAGATTGAAATGTGAAGGCTCAAGGATGTGAATTGATGCTCTCATCATGGGGAGTTAACACGCGTTGTACTCTTTTTCCCTTACAAGATTTTGTCCCACTGGGTTTATCTTGCAAGGTTTTTAACAAGGCAACCAAAAGGCGTATTTTTAAACATGTGTACTCTTTCAACTATCCAATTCTAATAACAATTATTAAAGAAATTTAAGTAAATAATTATCTTAACCTTATACATTGCCCAAGAACTGGTAGTACAAATCATGAGCTTCTAAGAATAGAGTAATCAAAGCGGAAATGAAATAAATACATAGTCTATTTGAATAGTATATAAACAGAGCTTTTATAAATCTAAGGCTACCATGAACAAGAGGCAGCTACAACAGGAACGCAGGTACATCTTCAAATCCCGCAACAATCGAGCACAACAACTACAACAGTCAACCTCTGCACGCAATGTGAAGAAGTATAGTATCAGTACAACCGACCCCATGTACTGAGTAAGTAACAAACCTAGCCTTAGGTTGAAAGTAGTGACGAGCTTCTACCAAGGTCGGGTCCAAAACCACTAATCCACAACAGTTAATAACGACATAAAGCAAATAATACCAGAAGTAACTCAGAGATAAAATGTTCAGTCACATCATGATTTCAGCAATAATAGTTCTTTGTTTCAAGTACATCAGTGAAAATCCAAATCTTTTGCCAAAGTTACAAAAAATATGAATAAGTGTGAAAACAGAAAGTTTTCCAAAATCCTTTCAATAATAAATAAAATATATCATTTTCTATCCAGATAACCAGTGTAAAACAAATGCATCAATATGCCCACATGTCAACATGTGTGAGAAATCATGAATAATGTGATACCGTACAACATGAGAAAAACATATCTCTATGCATATATGTCATATGTGCATGTCAATGTAATGTATCTCAGAGATTGTACTCATGTACTCACACTCTCAGAGTACTCAATCTCACTGTCTCGCATTCTCTCTCACTATGCTCAATATACTCAATCACTCTGCGCTATACAATACCTGCTGCGGCGTGTAGCCCGATCCCTGTTTATAGTCGACTGCGCTCACTAGGGGTGTGTACAGACTCATGAGGGGCTCCTACAGTCCAAGCGCTATAAGCACGGACAACTCACATGCTGCACGGATAACTCACATGCTATAATATCATATCTAGATCCGCACGGACAACTCACGTGCTATAATAATATCTGAATCCGCATGGCCAACTCACGTGCTATAATAATATCTGGATCTGCACGGCCAACTCACGTGCTGCACGGCCAACTCACGTGCAATAGTATAATATATAGATCCGCACGACCAACTCACGTGCAATAGAATAATATATATAAAGCCAACATGGCCTACTGCGGCGTACAACCCGATCCCAAAAAATATCCTCACAATCAGGCCCTCGGCCTCCCTCAGTCATCAATCTCTCCAGTCTCTCTTTCATGGGCTCACAATGTCATGAGAATAGCCCAAAATGATGATATGATGTATCAATAAATAATAACAGAGACTGAGATATGATATGCAATGAAATGAATATGACTGAGTATGAATTTTTAATTTAAAATAAATATTTCATAAGGGTCCCAATAATACTGGCACATAGCGTCAACATGATTTTTAATATGCTTTTCAGCTCAATTTCTTTAACTCATAAAATTGCATGGAAAATTCCCAGATCATTTAACTACAAAATTCCACATAAACAATTATGTCACAATTTCTATAGTGCACGCCCACACGCCCGTCACCTAGCATGTGTATCACCTCCCAACAATTTACAAAATACATATATTCAAGGTTCATACCCTCAACTCCAAGATTAGAAGAGTTACTTACCTCGAACAAGCCGAATCCAATGTCGAGCAAGCTAAACAATGCTCTAGAAATTCCATTATGTGCGTAACAGCTTCCGAATGGCTCGAATCTAGTCACAATTAATTTGATTCAGCCCACAAAAATTATAGGAATTAATTTCATATCAAAATGCTAATATTTTCCAAAAATCCGAAATTACACTCAAAAATTGCCCGTGGGGCCCACGTCTTGGAACCCGACAAAAGTTACAAAATATTAATGTCCATCCAACCATGAGTCCAACCATACAAATTTCACCAAATTCCGACATCAACTCGACCCTCAAATCTTCAATTGAAGTCTTTGAAGATCTCTACCATTTTCAACCCAATCTTTACCCATTTGAACTCAACACTCTTTCCATAAACCTTATGGATACGTATAAATATTACTATTACACCCAAGAATCATACTCTTAATCACCCATCATCACCCAAACTCGAAATTGAAGATTAGGGGTTAGACCCTTACCTCTTTTATGAAGAACTTGAGAGATTTCTTGTTGGATTTCAAGGCTTGGACAAGAATTTGATGAACAAGACACTTAATCTACTTTATATCTCTATAACACTCTCACTTCTATCCAAAATCATCAGATAATTTCCCCAAAATAAGCCCCAAAGCCTATTTATCAAAATGGGGTCGGGTTATAAAAATAAAAAAATTAACCCTCCGAAAGCAGGTCTGTGGTCGCATAATGGACCGCAGAATGGGTATGCGGGCCGCAAAATTAATCGCAAAATCAGAGCCCAAACCTGGGCTCTTCCGGTCCATTCTACGACCGATTTTGCGGTCGCAGAAGCAGTTTTGCGATCACATAACTGTTTTGCGATCGCATAATTGGTCGCAGAATTGCATTTTCCAGCCTTGGGAAATTTAGTCATAACTTCTTGTAGGATTGTCCAAATGAAGAAAGGTTTGAAGAATTAGAATCTAGACTCAAAGATATTTCATTTGATAGGTAATACACCATATACCACTTTGTATTATGAGAGTTATACTCATTTGAAATTAGGTCTTGTGCGAATTCACTTGAAACTTTAGTCTTATGAAATTTCCAACTTTTACATTCGATGCCGAAACCTATCGAATCAAGTCCGATTGACCTCAAATTTTGCACACAAGTCATAAATGATATAATGAAGATATTCCAATTTCCATAATCAGATTCCGACCTCGATATCAAAAAGTCAACCCCCCGGACAAACTTCCCAAAAATTTAACTTTCGGCATTTCAAGCCTAATTCCACTACGGACCTCCAAACAATTTTCCGGACACGCTCCTAAGTCCAAAATCACCATACGGAGCTATTGGAATCATCAGAATTAAATTTTGAGGTCATTTACATATAAGTGAATATCCAGTCAAGTTTTCTAACTTAAGTTTTCAATTATGAGACTAAGTGTCTCATTTTACTCTGAAATCCTTTCGGACCCGAACCAACTAACCCGATAAGTCATAAATCAATTGTGAGGCATAAATTGAGCAGTAAATGTGGGAACGGGGTTGTGATACTCAAAATGACCTGTCGGGTCGTTACATTCTCCCCCACTTAAACATACGTTCGTCCTCGAACGTGCCAATAGTTGTTCTTAATCTCCAAATCTCTATTCCACCTTACCACGCACATACCCGGGGGTGATCTCACGTCACCCAATTCTATATAAGAATGACCACACAACATAACTGAAAATCATTAATTCAACCTTAGACCGAAAACCATGGAGCCAAATTTCTAACATCCAGAATTCTTTTCAAGACCCGAATCTCACATCTACACACTGTATAAGCCTAAACAAGTTGTATCCAGCCATAACCATAATCCCAGATATAATCACATAACATACTACACAACTCGCATACTCGTAGCACTGTTTCTGATCACAGTAACTACTCAAAACCAACCAAGTACTAGTATAAAACCCCGCATTCAACAGAACCTCATTCTGAAGCCTTCGTACACTGCCAATGATGAAAGAAATATTCAACACTCATAACCACTCATCAAATCAACTAGCCATGGAGCTCTCTCGTCCCAAACAGAACCATAATCCTCTCCTAAGCCGACTTCTAATTTTATCCTCCCGAATATACCATAATCAAGCCTGATAGTACCCATTCTAGGTCCAATGACCATATATTATTAAACACAACTATCCCACAGACACGCCACATTAATATAACTCACGCCACAACTGCGCAATTTGTGTACCTAAATATGGGAGATGTCTAAAAGAAGAGAACCGTATTGCAAGTTCAACAAGCACCACCACAACTGCAATGTTACAACCAACTCCTTAAATTTTGTGAACTATGATAACTGTAGGTGCATGTGCACAATTGTAGAGGAAGGAAATTAATGAATCAGATAAATTATCATAGAAATAAAATTCTCAAACACGGCACGGACAACTCACGTGCCAATAATATGAATCACCCGGCATGGTCATAGGCCTCCAGTCCTAGCATATCATACATGAACAATTAAACAAGTACACTTGTATATATGATAATGAAATAAGATTCTCATGCTCCTGGACTGGTAAAAACAAATAACGCGCCATAGTGTATGCATGTGCAAAGTCTGCTATCACACTTCAAATCGGCGATTTAACACAGAAATAGTAACTACCCCGTTTATTTGGTGGAATTAGCCTCTTTGTAACCTCAAATGTAGCCCAGATAGTTTTCAACAAAGGTACGAACATAAGAAACTCTATAACGTTATGCTTAACAGTCAACTCTAGGCATATCATAGCCTAAGCATTCTTTCGAGTAGGAATACTTTCCCCGATACCCACTCATGGGCTCAACCTCACATATATGTGCACTCATAGCGTGTAGCTATCAAAAATAATTAACGCAACTAGTGCTTCCACTGGGCTTTAAATAAAATAGTCACCTCAAATAGGTCGCAACCCCGAAACAATATACTTCTGAGAACTCACAGTCTCCAAATTCATCGAACACATAAATCACCGTAGCTGATCCCAACTCCGGCACTAAAATGACTAACACATCTTCCATTCACGATAATCCCATGGGGAATACTTTCATAATTCTTCCGTTCCATATAGAAATAATTTGAATATCAGCAATCTATCAACCAGGTGAGTACTGCAATACCAATGAACATCCGTAAGTCAAAACATAACGCGCCTTCTGAAATGCGAACCCTTCTCAGGAATTACCAAGAAATTATAACACACATCGAAATATCTGAAACTGACCACGCTATCCAACATTCGTTACCTTCTCTTGAAGATTGAATTGTCACCCTGTACATGTAAATCCTAATCCCGCACAACATACCACATCTATTATGCCATCATGTGAAAAACACAAGAGTCCTATTATCAACTTTTAGTCACCAACAATTTACATACACTATTAGTTTGAAAATGTTCTCTTGCTCCTTTCCAAGAGGAAATCACAATAGACAACATGTTCTCCACACCGATAGAAAAGTATCCGATTCAAACCATGGTAGAAACCATCATGAACACTTTGAAATCCATCTGCACGTAACCAAGCTATTAGAATTAAATTCCTCTAACTCGATCAAACCACGTAGGTCTCCAAAACCCAAGGATATTGCCACCAAAACATCTGTAAAGTCTTACCACGTCGTAATTACCTAAAGGACCGATCCTACCATTATTATACCGGTCTAGCCTACTACCCAGTTGTCTTATTTCTCTGAGTCCCTTCCGAATTTGCTTTCAAATTGATACTTCTCCTTGCTAAACACTATGATATTTAACCACAACTCACCCCATAAACCTTAGCATAGAACCACAATGCCCTACGACCCTTAAGCAATTGTGTTCTTCTTAAGCACCTCCATAAATACCACAACTGTAACACTCACTCTAAAAATACCTTATGTGAGTCTAAAGCCGTTTCATTCACCTTCCTGTTACCGAAATATAAAATCCATAATGATATACAAAATGACACAAGTCTCGACCCATCCAACTTAAATCTCAGATTTTAGCCGCAAACAAATCCGCCAAAAATTTTTAATTGTTACATATAAATCTCAAATCTATTAGAACTTTCTCGAGAATCACCCCCTTTGTTTAAATCTACATTACACCGCCCAAATGGGCCAAAGGACACGTGCCCCATTAGCACAACAACTCTCAAAGAAGTAACTCTACTTTAATACCACCTATCAAATTCATACTCCGTGCGCACTACATCATTCACAAATAACAACTCATTCATCCCACGATTTTCATATACTCATAAGTGCAATATAACCCGTATCCAGGAATTTCCTTACTAGAGTCATTTTCGAACTCCACCTCTGCAAGTCATCACTGATTCCCAAGTAAACCTCATACCAAAACAAAATTTTGACACATAGCCATGAATTAAATTGCCGATAGCAGACTCCCCCACTTGGCTCAAAGTCATAAATCAAAACATTCGATAACTTACAATAACCATACTTCCTTACTGCCATAATGTTGCAGTCACTTAAATGGAAATTCTTCTCAAGCTCATGTGACACCAACCATAAAATACCTCGTTCATCCTCTAAGCTCGCAATCATTCTCTTGTCACTCAAGTCAAGTTTCTCAGCCACATTCAATTTCAAATATCCACACATACGCCTTGCTGGCAGAAAAGGAACTATCCACTCCCATATAAGGAACATTACCGAACATATAAATCCAAAAGCACAATTTACAACTGAAGCTACCGAGCTTAAGCTGCGGTCTAACCATGGCCTCGAGTCCTCCAGACTGGCCCATCACCAAAACACATAATACACATTTCGAACCTCATTCATGAAATCACAAGCTGGCGATGCACAGCTGATACGGAGCGCTCATGTGCGCATACGAATGCGTGGAAGGAATTCAAAGAGTTATATTTCAAGCTGAATCAATTCCGCACAATAAACAAAGAAAGATGGGAAGTATATATCCTAAATGCCCTGTAGCCTCTCAAAGATAAGTGTGGACGTCATCATACTGATTCGCAAGACTCTACTAGACACTTGCTCATGACTTGTAGAACCTATGAACCTAGAGCTCTGATACCACCTTGTCACGACCCAAAATCCAACTAGTCAGGGTGGCACCTAACCCAACCCACTAGGTAAGCCAACTTTCAACTATCCAATTTCAATAACAATTATTAAAGAAATTTAAGTAAATAATTATCTTAACCTTATACATTCCCCAAGAACTGGTAGTACAAATCATGAGCTTCTAAGAATAGAGTATACAAGGAGAAAATGAAATAAATACATAGTCTGTTTGAATAGTACATAAACAGAGCTTTTATAAATCTAAGGCTACCATGAACAAGAGGCAGCTACAATAGGAACGCGGCTACATCTTCAAATCCCTCAAACATCGAGCACAACAATAACAACAGTCAACATCTGCACGCAATGTGCAGAAGTGTAGTATCAGTACAACCGACCCCATGTACTGAGTAAGTAACAAACCTAACCTTAGGTTGAAAGTAGTGACGAGCTTCTACCAAGGTCGGGTCCAAAACCACTAATCCACAACAGTTAATAACGACATAAAGAAAATAATAGCAGAAGTAACTCAGAGATAAAATGCTCACTCACATCATGATTTCAGCAATAATAGTTCTTCCTTTCAAGTACGTAAGTGAAAATCCAAATCTTTTGCCAAAGTTACCAAAAATGTGAATAAGTTTGAAAACGGAAATTTTTCCAAAATCCTTTTAATAATAAATAAAATATCTCATTTTCTTTCCAGATAACCAGTGTAAAACAAATGCATCACTATGCCCATCTGTCAACATGTGTGAGAAATCATGAATAATGTGATACCGTACAGCATGAGGAAAACATATCTCTATGCATATATGCCATGTGTGCATGTCAATGCAATGTATCTCAAAGATTGTACTCATGTACTCACACTCTCAGAGTACTCAATATCACTGTCTCGCATTCTTTCTCACTATGCTCAGCACACTCAATCACTCAGCGCTATACAATACCCGTTGCGGCGTGCAGCCCGATCCCTGTTTATAGTCGACTGTGCTCACTGGGTGTGTGTACAAACTCATGAGGGGCTCCTACAGCCCAAGCGCTATAAGCACGGATGACTCGCGTGCTGCACGGACAACTCACATGCTATAATATCATATCTGGATCCGCACGGACAACTCACGTTTTGCACGGACAACTCACGTGCTATAATAATATCTGGATCTGCACGGCCAACTCACATGCTGCACGGCCAACTCACGTGCTGCACGGCTAACTCACGTGCAATAGTATAATATATAGATCTGCACGGCCAACTCACGTGCAATGGAATAATATATATAAAGCCAACATGGCCTGCTGTGGCGTGTAGCCCGATCCCAAAAAATATCCTCACAATCAGGCCCTCGGCCTCCCTCAGTCATCAATCTCTCCAGTCTCTCTTTCATGGGCTCACAATGTCATGAGAATAGCCCAAAATGATAATATGATGTATCAATAAATAACAACAGAGACTGAGATATGATATGCAATGAAATGAATATGACTGAGTATGAATTTTTAAGTTAAAATAAATATTTCACAACAATATGACCTATGTGGGTCCCAATAATACTGGCACATAGCCTCAACATGATTTTTAATATGCTTTTCAGGTCAATTTCTTTAACTTATAAAATCGCATGAAAAATGCCAAGATCATTTAACTACAAAATTCCACAGAAATAATTATGTCACAATTTCTATAGTACACGCCCGTCACCTAGCATGTGCGTCACCTCCCAACAATTTACGAAATACATATATTCAGAGTTCATACCCTCAATTCCAAGATTAGCAGAGTTACTTACCTCGAACAAGATGAATCCAATGTCGAGCAAGCTAAACAATGCTCCAGAAATTCCATTATGTGCGTAAGAATTCTCTCTCTCTCTCTACTTTTCTCTGTAATGCTCTTATTCTTCTTATATTGTTTTATAACAGATTTAGTTTAGTGAACTTCAAATTCAATTAGAGTTCTGTCCACTTAAAAAAAATTGATAAATCAATGATGGACTATATTCATTAAATATTCTACCTAATATAAATCAAAACATTCATTTATGACAATTTTTTTTTATTGACCTATACCTACAAATTAGGAACATATATATGACTTTGATAAGCATTTCAAAATTCCAATCAACGTGCAGTTCTCTTCTAAATTAAATATTTAAATTATAATAAATATGTCAAATTATATAATTAATTTTTCAAGAAATACACATCAGTCATTAAAGATTAAAAGAGTAGTATATATTTTGATTACCTATAAATTCTAATATATTTAACCATATAAAATATACAGTACTTTGAATAATTTTAAAAGATAATATTTTAAATAATGTGGGAGAAAAACATGAAAAATAATGAAAAATTGCCCATATACAGCTCATTACAATCTATCATAAATAATTAGAGACTTAGTGTCACGACCCGAAATTCCCACATTCGGGACCGTGATGGCAGCTAACATTTCACTTGTTAGGCAAGCCAATGTTAGAATAATATAATCCATTTTAAAATTTATTAATAACAAAGAAGAAAATACAGAAGTAAAGTCTGAAATGGGGTGAATAATCCATAACAATAACGAAGTCTAAATACCATCCCAGAACTGGTGTCACAAGTGCACGAGCTTCTAGAATAATACAAATAAAGGTCTCAGTAAAATAAAGTTGTCTGAAAATAAACACACAGCTAAAGTAAAGTAGACGGGGACTTCAGAACTGTGGACGCCGTGCAGTTATACCTCAAGTCTCCTCTGGTAGCTGAAATCCGAGGAAGACTATGGTACGCCGCTGGGACCAACTTCGAAATCTGCACAAGAAGTGCAGAGTGTAGTATCAATATAACCTACCCCATGTACTGGTAAGTGCTGAGCCTAACCTCGACGAAGTAGTGACGAGGCTAAGGCAGGTCACTTACATTAACCTGTACGCAATATTAGTAACAACAACTAATAGTAAAAATAAATCAGGCAACTCATTTATAATAGTTGAAGCCAACTCAGCAGTCATAACCAATTATTATTTCAACCAATTTTCGTTGCAGCGTGCAAACCCGTTCCCACAATATATTCATTTTCAACCCTCTAATATATTTATTTTAATTAAGTGTATATATATATATATATATATATATATATATATATATATATATATATATGTAGAGAGAGAGAGAGAGAGAGAGAGACTTTTAAATAAGTCTGTTGCAGCGTGCAACCCCTAATATATACTTTTAAATAAGTCTGTTGCGGCGTGCAATCCGATCCCCCAATATATATATTTTCTTTCATTTACATTGCGGCGTGCAACACGTTCCCCCAATATAACTTTAAACAACACATAAATATAATAAAAATCACTCCAATAAATACCACATCCAATGAGAAACTATTAAGCATCAAGGCACACAATAATTATAATTTATTTATGAACAAATAATGGCAATTAGCAATTAATTTTGAAAATCATGGAGAAAATAGACTGTTTAATATTTAGTATGCTAAATGTAGTATTAATGCAAAATGGCAAGGTAATTGCATATGCGTCGCGGCAGTTGAAAGTTCACGAGAAGAATTATCCTGTTCATGACTTAGAATTGGCAGCTATTGTTCATGCGCTGAAGATTTGGAGGCATTACCTCTACGGTGTCTTGTGTGAGGTATTTACTGACCATCGAAGCCTTCAGTATCTGTTCAAACAAAAGGATCTTAATTTGAGGCAGAGAAGATGGTTGGAGTTGTTGAAAGACTATGATATCACCATTTTGTATCACCCCGAAAAGGCCAATGTGGTGGCCGATGCTTTGAGTAGAAAAGGTGTGAGTATGGGCAGTCTTGCGTATATTCTGGTTGGTGAGAGGCCATTAGCTGCAGATGTTCAGATTTTGGCTAATCAGTTCATGAGGTTAGATGTTTCGGAACCCAGTCGGGTTTTAGCTTGCACAATCGCTCGGTCTTCTTTATATGAGCTCATCAGAGAGAGGCAGTATGATGATCCTCATTTACTTGTCCTTAAGGACACGGTGCGGCACAGTGATGCCAAACAGGTTTGCTGTAGGGGAAGATGGGGTTCTGCGAATGCAGGGTCGTATTTGTATGCCTAATGCGGATGGGCTTCATGAATTAATTCTTGAAGAAGCACACAGTTCTAGGTATTCTATTCATCCAGGTACCGCCAAAATGTATCAAGATTTGCGGCAACATTATTGGTGCAGGAAAATGAAAAAGGATATAGTTGCACATGTAGTTTGGTGTCTGATTTGTCAGCAAGTTAAGTACGAGCATCAGTGACCTGGTGGTTTGCTTTAGAAGTTAGAAATTAGAGTGGAAGTGGGAGCGTATCACTATGGATTTTGTTGTTGAGCTCCCAAGAACTTAAAGAAAATTTAATGCAGTTTGGGTCATTGTGGACAGGTTGACCAAGTCAGCACATTTCATTCCAGTGGTAGTTACCTATTCTTCAGAAAGGTTAGCTGAAATTTACATTCATGAGATTGTCCGCCTTCACGGTGTGCCCGTGTCTATTATTTTAGATCGAGGTATGTAATTTATCCGCCTTCACGGTGTGCCCGTGTCTATTATTTCAGATCGAGGTATGTAATTTACCTCACAATTCTGGAGGGCTGTACAGCGTGAGTTAGGCACACTAGTGGAGTTGAGTACAACATTTCATCCACGAACAGACGGACAGTCAGAGCGAACTATTCAGATAGTAGAAAATATGCTCTGCGCTTGTGTTATAGACTTTGGAGGTTCTTGGGATCATTTCTTGCCACTTGCGGAGTTTGCTTATAATAATAGCTACCAGTCGGGCATTCAGATGGCTCCATATGAGGCATTATACGAAAGGCAATGCCGATCGCCAGTTGTTTGGTTTGAACCGGGAGAGGCTCAGTTGTTGGGTATCGATTTGGTATAGGATGTCTTGGATAAGGTCAAGATTATTCAGGATCGACTTCGCACAGCTCAGTCTAGGCAAAAGAGTTATGGCGACCGTAAAGTTCGAGATATTGCATTCATGGTTGGAGAAAGAGTATTGCTCCGGGTTTCACCTATGAAAGTTATAATGAGGTTCGGAAAGAAGGGCAAGTTGAGTCCTAGGTATATTAGACCCTTTGAAATTCTTGAAAGGGTGGGTGAAGTTGCCAACAGGCTTGCATTACCACCTAGTTTATCAATGGTTCATCTGGTGTTCCATGTGTCTATGCTCCGGAAATACCATGGTGATCCATCCCATGTGTTAGATTTCAGCTCAGTCCAATTGGACAAAGATTTGACTTACGAGGAGGAGCAAGTGGCTATTCTAGCCCGACAGGTCCGACAGTTGGGTCTAAGAGTTGTCCTTCAGTTTGGGTGTAATGGAGAGGTCAGCCGGTAGAGGCATCTACCTGGGAGTCCGAGTCGGACATGCGGAGTAAATATCCACACCTTTTCTCCAGCTCAGGTACTTTTTCTAACTCCGTTCGAGGACGAACGTTTGTTTTAGAGGTGGAGAATGTGATGACCCAAAATGTCATCTTTAAATTTAATAAGTAATTTTGTGTTCTAAGACCTCAAAAAATACCATTTTTCATTCCTCGACTTGCGTGCACAGTCCGAAAAAATTTTCGGAAAGTTTTCATGTGAAAAATGGATTAAAATATGAAATAGAGCTTCAAAACTCAAGCGAGTTGACTTTG
This sequence comes from Nicotiana tomentosiformis, assembly GCF_000390325.3. NCBI lineage: Eukaryota > Viridiplantae > Streptophyta > Magnoliopsida > Solanales > Solanaceae > Nicotiana > Nicotiana tomentosiformis. The sequence continues at coordinate 134,587,219 of NC_090817.1, forward strand.
GTCAACATGTTTAGCATACGGACCCGGATCAGTATTTTGATAATTCCGGTAGATCCGTATCTTAATTTGGGACTTGGGCATATGCCCGAAATTTAATTTGGAGGTCCCTAGCTCAAGTTATGACCATTTAACGGAACTAGCAATTTAAAGGCTAAAGATTTCCCAAGTTTGACCACGGGGTTGACTTTTTGATATCGGAGCCGGAATCCGATTCTGGAAATTTGAACAGCTCTGTTATGTCATTTATGATTTGTGTTCCAAATTTGAAGTCATTCCGGATTCATTTAATATGTTTTGGCACGAGATTTGTAAATTGAAAAGTTTAAAACTCAAAGTTTGAATCGGGTGTGAATTATAATTCCAGCGTTGTTTGACGTGATACGAGACCCCGAGTAAGTCCATATTATGTTATTGGACTTGTTGGTATATTCGTACGGGTTCCCGAGCACCCCGAGAGTGATACGGATTGAAATCGGATCAAGAACTGGACTTAAGCAAAATCTGAAATTTTGCCTTCTGTTGCAATCGCACCTGCGGATTTTTGACCGTAGGTGCGAGCTCGCAAAAGCGAGCCTTCCATCGCAGATGCGCCTGGGCGTGGCTGGGCAAAAGTCCGCAGGTGCAGAAACCTGCACGCACCCGCGCGTCCGCAGAAGCAGACACAGTAATTGCAGAAGCGGAGGTCAGCGTAGGTGCGCATTTTTTCTTCCGCAGATGCGAGACCTCGCCTGGCAGCCCATTTCGCAGATGCGAGAATTGTCTCACAGATGCGATCTTGCATGTGCGAGCCCAGGCACCGCAGGTGCGGAAATGCCTGGGCAGTGTATATATCGAAGAGTCCAATATTATTTTCACATTTTGGTCGTTTTGCGCTCGGTTAAGGCGAAGTTTTGGGCGATTTTCACGGGAAACATTGGGGTAAGTGTTCCTTATCCTATATTGATTATATTTCATGATCCATACTCGTTTATATCATGAATCCGTGAATTTATGGAACAAAAATCAGATTTTTCTAAAATCTTCCAAAAAAGAAAAAATTTAGATTTGAAGGTCCATTTGATATCGGAATTGGACAATTTTTAGATGGCTGAACTTGTATCGGAACGGGTGTTTGGATTTCGCGAGTGTTTTCCGAATTTCACACGTGGGTCCCACTGTCGAATATTTAAATTAATTTCGGATTTTTATCCGGAAAATTTGTAAATTCATATGGAATTAATTCCTATGATTAGTATTGAATATATCGAATTATTCGTGAATAGATTTGAAGCTTTCGGAGACAAATTTGAAAAGAAAAGTTGTGGTTGAGTAATTGATTAGAATTTGCAAAGCGAGGTAAGTGTCATGGTTAACCATGACTTGAGGGAATAGAACCCTTAAATTATTTATTATGTGAATTGCATGTGAACGTCGTACAAGCGAGGTGACGAGTGTCTATACGTCGTCAAATTAATTGTTTGCCTGCTTACTTGAAAAATCATAAATTATTTTAAATTATAAATTAATTAATTATTATAATAATTATTTCTCTCCTATTCTTTGTCAAATATTAATTCTTGAATTCCTGCATTAATTGTTACATGCTATTTGAATTATGTGTTTTAATTTTTATTTGATATTTAGCATATTAAATATTAAACTGCCTAATTTCTCTATGACTTTCATAATAAATTGTTATTTGTCCTTGTTTGGTTCATAAATAAATTATAATTATTGTGTGCCTTGATGCTTAGTAATTTCTCATTGGACGTGGTATTTATTGGAGTAAGTTTTATTACATTTATGAGTTGTTTAAAATTATATTGGGGGAACGGGTTGCACGCCGCAACGAAAATGAAAGTATATATATATATATATATATATTGGAGTAAATTTCATTATATTTATGAATTGTTAAGATATATTGGGGGATCGGATTGCACGCCGCAATAGACTTATTTAAAAGTCAATATTGGGGGATCGGATTGCACGCCGCAATAGACTTATTTAAAAGTCAATATTGGGGGATCGGATTTCACGCCGCAACAGACTTATTTAAAAGTCAATATTGGGGGATCGGATTGCACGCCGCAACAGACTTATTTAAAAGTCTATATATATATTTGATTGAAATAAATATATGACAGACTTGATTAAAAGGAATATATTGGGAGAGCGAGTTGTACGCTGCAACAGAATTGAATGCGAATATATTGTGAGAGCGGGTTGCACGCTGTAACAGAATTGGGTGAAATAATAATGGATTATGACTGCTGAGTTGGCTTCAATTATTATAAATGAGTTACCTGATTTATTTCTATTATTTGTTGTTGTTATTAATATTGCGTATAGGTTAATGTAAGTGAACTGACATAGCCTCGTCACTACTTCGTCGAGGTTAGGCTCATCACTTATTAGTATATGGGGTGGGTTGTACTGATACTACACTCTGCACTTCTTGTGCAGATTTTGGAGTTGGTCCCAGCGGCGTGCCATAGGCTTGCTCGGATTTCAGCTATTCGGAGGAGACTTGAGGTATAACTGCATGGCGTTCGCAGTTCTGAAGTCCCCGTCTATTTTACTTTAGCTGTGTGTTTATTTCTAGACAGCTTTATTTTATTCAGACCTTTATTTGTATTATTCTAAAAGCTCGTGCATTTGTGACACTAATTCTGGGATGGTATTTAGACACCGTTATTTTTATGAATTATTCACTATATTTCAGACGATACTTCCGCAATTGTTCTCTGTTATTAATAAATTTACAAATTATTTTAAAAATGGATAATATTATTCTAATGTTGGTTTACCTAGCAAGTGAAATGTTAGGTGCCATCACGGTCTGAAGGTGGGAATTTCGGGTCGTGACATAAGGCTACCACGAACAGGAGGCAGCTACCACCGGGACGTAGGTACATCTTCAAATCTAGCTCCCGTCGAATACAGCAACATCAGCAGCCAACATCTGCATGCAAGGTGCAGAAGTATATTATGAGTACAACCAACCCCATGTACTCAATAAGTAATAAACCTAACCTTATGTTGAAAGTAGTGATGAGCTAACAAAAAGGTCGGGTCCAACACTAATATTCTACAATAGTTCATAATAGCATAGTACAATAAATAAATAGTATCTAAGAAAAAAAGGCTCAATTCGTTCACAATTCCAGAAAAATAGGCATTTCTTTTCAAGAATCTCAGTGAAAACCCAAATCTTTTACCGAAAAAGCCAAAATACGAGTAAGTTTGAAAACTGTGGTTTTTCCCAAAACTCCTTTCAACAAATAGTAAGATGTTTCATTTGTAGATAGCATGAGGAAAGTACTTCTCTATGCCTACATGTCAAGATACAGGTAAAATCATAAATGTCCCTTAAACTGGGTAGCAGAAGGAAATGCACCTCTATGCATGTATCTCAAGTACGTCAGTCAAATACAATGCATCTCGATGATGAGCTCATGTACTCACACTCTCAGAGTACTCAATCTCACTGTCTCGCATTCTCTCTCACTATGCTCAGCACACTCAATCACTCAGCGATATACCATACTCGATGCGACATGCAGCCCGATCCATATTTATAGTCGACTGCGCTCACTTGGGGGTGTGCAGACTCCGGAGGGGCTCCTTTCAGCCCAAGCGCTATAATCCGCACGGACAACTCACGTGCTGCATGGACAAATCACGTGCCATAATATCAATATCTGGCATCGCACGGACAACTCACGTGCCGCACGGACAACTCATGTGCTATAATATCAACATCTAAAATTGTACGGACAACTCACGTGCTGCACAGACAACTCGCGTGCTATAGTGACAACATCCTCATAAACAGGCCCCCGACCTCACTCAGTCATCAATCTCTCCCGTCTCACTCACGGGCTCACAATGTCATGAAACTAGCCCGACAACAATGATATGATGTATCAATAAATAGCTGAGACTGAGATATGATATGAATGCATGAATATGACTGAGTACGAAATATCAATGAAATCAGTGAGATGACCGTAAGAAACGACCACTATGGGTCCAGACAATATCGGCATAATTCCTAAACATGATATCTAGCATGATTGATAGCTTAACTACTTTATCACATGGTGAAAACACGGATATCAACAAAATAGGACCACTATACAGTGCCATGGAAACAAAAGTCCCAATTCACATGGTGCATGCCCACACGCCCGTCACCTAGCATGTGCGTCACCTCAATACCAATCACATAACACGTATTTCAGGGTTTCATACCCTCAACACTAAGATTAGAAGAGTTACTTACCACGAACAAGCCAATACCAATGCCGAGCAAGCGAAGCGATGCTCCAAAGATTACATCCCGCACGTTCTGACCTCCGAAAGGCTCGAAACCCAATCCTTGTGATGAAAATTGCTCCAAAAGTCGCCTAAGCCGTGCTCCAAAATCCAAAAAATGGGTGAAAAATTGTGAACCCTCGAACTTAAAGGGTTCTGCCCAGTCAATCCGCACCTGCGGACAAGAGGTCGCATCTGCGACCTTCTCTTCTGAGGGAAAAATATCGCTTCTGTGAGAACGGCTTGGCCAGCCATGATCTCTTCTGCGATGCCTAGGACCGCTACCTGCGGTCGCGCTTCTGTGAACATTGGCCGCTTCTACGGGCCTCCTCATCCAGCTCTCATCTCGCATTTGCGACGCATTTGTCGCACCTGCGAGCCCATTTTCGCAGATGCGGAAACACCAGAACCAGCATCCTTCAACAATGCAATATGCAACGAAATTGACCGAACCTCATCTGAAACTCACCCGAGGCCCCTAGGAGCTCAACCAAATATACCAACAAGTCCCATAACATAATATGGACCTACTTGAAGCCTCAAATCATGCATAACAATATCGAAACGACGAATCACATCTCAAATCAAAATCTATGAACTTTGAACTTTCAAATTCAATAACTCATGCCGAAACATAGCAAATCAATCCGGAATGACTTCAAATTTTGCGCACAAGTCCCAAATAACATAACAAAGCTATTCCAATTTCCAGAATCGGATTCCGAAGTCGATATCAAAAAGTCAACCCCCCGATCAAACTTCTCAAAAATTCAACTGTCGTTATTTCGAGCCAAAATCAACCACGGACCTCCGAATCACAATCCGGGCGCGCTCCTAAGTCCATCATCACCCAAAAGAGCTAACGAAACCATCAAAACTCTGTTCCAGGTTCAAATTCACAAAAAGTCAAACTTGATCAACTCTCCCAATTTAAAGCTTCAACAATGAAATCCATTCTTCTAATTCGATTCCGAATAATCTGAAAATCAAAACCGACGATTCACATAAGTCATAATGCATCATACGGAGCTATTCATGCCCTCAAACAACCGAGCGAAGTGTAAATTCTCAAAATGACCGGTCGGGTTGTTACAGAATACTGTGTTGAACATGAAACTTGTGATTGGTAGTAAAATACCGATTCGCTCGTTGAGACCTAAATCGATCTTCATAGAGTTCTTGAGATATTTTCTTACGAAGTTTTATTATAGCATATATAACCGCTTCCAGTTTAGGTGGGCAACCTAGCAAATATACATCTACTGGAATTAGCTTATCGACTCCCCGAACAGTACTATAAGAATCGGCACTGAACATCCCGCCTGTAATTGTACAGGCTCCCATAGCAATAACATATTTTGGTTCAGGCATTTGCTCATATAATCTCACTAAAGAGGGGGCCATTTTCATTATTACTGTTCCGGCTGTTAAAATTAGATCCGCTTGTCTAGGACTCGATCTTGGTACTAGTCCATAATGATCAAAGTCGAAGTGTGAACCTATTAGTGAAGCAAATTCAATGAAGCAACAATTGGTACTATAGAGAAGCGGCCATAAACTAGAGAGTCTTGACCAATTTGAAAGATCATTTAATGCAGTTGAAATAACTGAATTTTGGGTTGTTCGATCAAGTAAAGGAAACTGAATGGAATTCATAACTGTCTCAATCTTATTTTTTCCATTTTTCTTTTTATTGTCTGAATATTCAGGAGCTAAGACCATTCCAATGCCCCCTTTCTCTATGCATAAACTAAACCAATAATTAAAATAAGCACGAAAATGAAAGCTTCTAAAAATACAGATACACCAAATACGTCGAAACTCATTGCCCGTGGATAAAGAAAAATCGTTTTAACATAAAAAAAAAATATAAACTAGATCAAACATATAATAACGGATTCGAAATTGTAACCAAGCATCGTCCATTGGTTCTATACCCGACTCATAAGTAGAGAGTTTCTCCGGCCCTTTGCTAATCGGGGCTAACACTCCGGAAATTAAAAATACCAAAATAGGAACAAGGATGGATATTATTAGAAATGCCCAAAAAAAATCATATTCATAAAGCAGAAACATAAACGCACTCCTATGAACGTGGAAAATATACCGAATTCGATTGGTCGATTCGAATTGGAATTGTCAAGTCATCCATAACTATTTAGTCAAAACAAGAATTTATTTTGATCGAACCGTCTAGTTTGCTTTGTTTATTGATTTATTGTAGGGCATATCTCATTGCAAGATTCATCAACTGGAATCCGATTTTATTTTCATTATACTTATTCTCATTTTATTTAGTTAGTAGAACCTTCTAACTATAAACTATATATTACTCTTGTACAAATTCTCTTGTTTCTCTTGTTTTCATCTAGGATTTTCTCTAAAGACGGGGAATTCTAAATTAATTACTTATCTTATTTTTTCTTTAATTAGAAATTCTTTAAAGGTTTCTATTTTTTTCTATATATAGAATCAGGAGGTCTTTTTGTCTTTTTTCTTATTTTTTCTTAGTGATTTAGAATAGAACAAGTAATCAAATAGAAAAGAATGTATAGGAATTTCCATCTCAAGATTTAGAAGATCTTGTGTTGGTATCTTATTATTATTATTATTATTATTATTATTATTATTATTATTATTATTATTATTATTATTATTTAATAATAGTATTCGGATTCGAATCCAGGTGGCGGGGTTTTTCTTGGTTGAATACAGAAAAAGAAGACAACCTTTTTTGTGTTGTGCTTCGCTAGGTCGAGGTAAGTAAGGTATACGAAGGAAAGCCTATTTGACAATGAAAGTGACCAAAGGTATTCGTTTTTTAAAAAACTTTAGCTTGTACACAAATACAATAGGCCCTTCCTAAATCCATGTGAATTCCTCTTCGTAGTTTTTCATTTCACCAGGCCCGTGAAATGATTTGACTTCCAAAATTCAATAAGATTGGGGATACCAAAAGAAAGGGAGTCTCACTAATTCTTTTATTGTGGATATGAATATGTAATTCTCCTCCGAAGATTAATGACGAAAGGTTGGTTTGTTTATCTGCAATTGAAAAAATCAATATCGATTGGATCCGTTGATATACATTTTTTCTTTCATCTGCTTAAACGATTGTCGTGAGTAAACTTATAGGAATAATTGGATTTCACTTAGTTACAAGAAAGAAATAATAATAAAGAAATGAAAATTATACAATTTTTTTTTATTTTGCATTTTTATAGGGCTATACAGACTCGAACCGTAGACCTTCTCGGTAAAACAGATCAAACTTATTATTATTAAAATGATCTTAATTGTTTCAAAGACCCAACATGAAATTTTTTTGCATTGGGCTCTTTCATTAACTGATATAAATATCAGTTAGTCTGCCATTTTTTTCTTGACAGAAAAAAAGATAAGGAAATGGCTCCATGTGCTCTGATTCATTATTTGGGAGCATTACCAAAGTATTACAAATGTGGGATTATCTTGATGTAGGTCTGTCTCTGACCTATATCAACCTAAGTTAAATGAAGTCACTATCGTTCTGCTAAAAAAATAAAATATGAACTTAAAGTTCATATGACGAAAAGCGCTAACTATTAAATAAATAATTACGACTTTAGAGCGCAAGTCAAACTCATGATAGGCGAGAAATCACGCGCACATGGTTTAGCGGTTTGCTGTGCTCTGTGATCTTATTCTTCTCCAAGCCCAATGCTTCATCTGCTTCTTTAGTTTAGTAGGAGTTCTTTCATGCTATTGCGTGAAACATTCGTTTGGTCTCCCACTGCTATCTATGCTAACTTGAAAGGTATGGCTACTTTCCTGCTGAACCTCCTTCCCAAAACAGGCTTCACAGCCATCCCTGCTTGCACGTTTGGTAGGGGCTCCCAATCTTGACTAATAGATTAGGGGTCCCGTATAAGGAGAATGCCTAACCTGTGCCACCTTGGTAGCACAAACAAGGGTCCTGTGTACCAGCGATGTACGAATCATAGTCAAAAACTTTACTAACTTTATTAGTTGCAAGGCGACTTTGCTGTAAAGTTTATTATACTAAAAAAGTATATTATAAAGGAAAAGTCTTCTTAGTATTACTATTTTTTACTATGAATATTCCTACCCTTGTCGTGCTAATATATTCATTAGTTTGAGTCTTAGTCTACTAAAAGCATAGGAAAGGAAGAGTCAACTCTTATGTTGCAAGGTTCCACCCCAACCAAGTAATAAGCACTAAACTGAACTCTATAAGGATAAACGGGGTGATTTCTCTCTACAAAGGAAAAGGCTGAGAATTTGAAATAGATAGAAAGGAGTCCAATCTAAGCAAGCGTAGTGGAGGGAAAAAAATCCTTAAAGTAAGCAAGTAGTTGAATTAGTCCCTTCTAGTATTGGTTAGTGTTACTTTATCATACAAAGGATTGTGGCAAGTAATAGAAAGTCAAGAGTGATATGGTGCAGCGGAAGGCCCCCTCAAATCTTCCTTGAGTTGACGTCACTGGGACATTACCCGCTTGGATCCTGCCTTGTTAGTCATCCGTAGAGCTAAAGGGAATTTTTTGAAGCCATTCCCATTCCCACACACCAATACCAACCAGGGTGGCTGTTCAGTAAGTCCAACCCCTAATAGAAATGATAAATTGCTTGCGCGCTTCATTAAGTAAGAGAGAGGATCTTAGGCTGAACAGATCACCGGCTCCGAAGGCCTGCAATCGTGACTTTAGTTCCGATGGTTCGCTTTGTTGCCGGGGTGCAACAGCCTTTTATGACACTTTGAATGGAGTGGTCCGTACGCCCCTCCCCCTCGCCAAGCCTGAAGAAAGGAGCAACTTAGATACCTCTTTGTTAACTATATTTCTGCTTTGCTAAAAGGGTCCTTGGGCCTAATCAATCTCTATACTCTTGATGCAATGGACTCCCCAAAGCCACTAAACTGCTCTCTTCCACCCGATTTGAACTGAACCTCATTCTAGTGAGATTTTCCCCCCCTTTTAAACTGAAACTCAGTTGCCTATCTGATCCTTGGTCTAATTGGTCCTTTCTCTATAGCTCAAATCGAATAGCTGGTCTACCTCTTCCCTTGGCTTGGTTGGTTATATAAGAGAATCCCGGGAGAAAGCAAGTTAGACCTTACTTAGGGAGAAAGATTTATTGGATGGTTCATTCCAGTCTGAAGTTATTCAAGTCATGGAATTGGAAGAAGTTCCCCCTTAACCAACCCTAAGAGGGAATTCTTCTATTCATTAAGATGAAGCCATTCAGTCAACTCTGAATCTGAACTCAATGACTACAATTCAAGAAGGGCATGAAGCTTTGGCTCAGTACAGTAGCATTTGACTTTGGGAAAGAGAATCGATCGCTTACCTTGATTTGGCATGCCAAAAGCATTTCGTTGTGGTTCTCATTGATTGAGTCGATCCCGAGACAAAGCAAAGGGAGTTTTGTGGGTTCAGTTTGCTTAGAGGCGGAAAGCCTAGAAGAGGCCTAGAAGTCATAAGGAATAGGCACTGTACCATTAACGAACTCTAAGGTTTGTCTTTTTATTTTATTGACTTTCTTGAGTCAATGTCGCATTTCGCGTGCTTGGTTAGATCTCCTAACCTAATGTAATGAACAAAAAGGTGAAAAATTCAGTCTTAGCTAAGCATTCGAATTCTGGGTAAGAGATGAAATCTTTCTTTCTAGGGAATCTCTGCTTACTAAGCCTTTGTTTGAAGGACCGGTTGTTACACCCTATATTTTCATACGTAAAAATGCGTCGTAAGGAAACTAATGTATGACCAAAAAAGAGATAATATTTAAAAGTATATAAAGTAAGTTAATCATATTACCTCTGAGGTTACAAATATTGAAGATCATGAACAACAAGTACAAAGAGGGTTGGACAGTTCAGAAGCTAAAGCAATTGAAGAAAATAATGTTTCGTCGAAAGTCGACAAGTTGGGAATGTTATAACATATACCTTTGGGGTGAGACTAGGGTGCTTAACATGATAAGGAGATTATGTTATGATTTATATTAGTCGTATGACATCCGTGTATTATGTTTTGAAGTCAAGAGAGTTGTGGAACAAAAGTCGATGAAAGTCATCACAAGTTACATTCATAAGTTTTACTGAAACTTTGGGTCAAATATAACTGTGATTTTCTCCCAATATACTTAGAGTTATGGGGTGTTCCACCCATCAAATTAAAGATCTATGAGTCTATTTTCCAATGAATTAAACCGTTTGTCAATATGACATCGGAGTAATGAGATATGGGCATTTTTACAATACTGCATAAGCTGCTAGGTGACAAGTAGGTGTGTCACCTACTTGCTTAAATGAAAGCCCAAAAATGGGCCATTTCGGGTCGTCCAAAGAGGCCTTTTAAGGGCCTATTTTCTTCATATATTAGACTTAAAATAGAGCATAATAACCAGACATAAGCTCTGCAAAGAATCCTCCCAAAAATTTCCCACAAACCCTAATTGATTTTCTCTCCCTTTCAAGTTCTAATTGGAGGTAAAACCTAGAGTTTGAAGAACCAAGATAGGAGCTGAGTTATCCAACAAATAAGGTGAGTTTACTGCTCTCTTTCATCCAGTTTTTCTTCTGTAAATTCATGGTAAGTCGTTCTATACTTGTAAGAACTCACGGGACGGTGATCGGAAGCCGTGAGTTCGAGTTATTCACTTGTAGCGGACTGTTTTGTGGACTGTTTTGTGTTGCTGTTGGGCTGCGTGTTTTACTACTATTTTGTGGAGTTTTGGACGAGGAAGGGGTTTATAAACACCATATAAATGTAGGGTGGTTGGCTGGTCGTTCGTCATAACATTTTCGGGTCGTTTGACACTACTACGGTGGTCGTTTTGTGTACGAAGAGATTGGGGTGTGTTGGGCTGTTTTGTAGTATTTGATGGTGTATATAGGGCTGGAAAATGATGTATATATGTTGTTATTGTTCTGTTCTTGTATTGTTGGTGTTATCTTGAATTTGGAGGAAGTAAGGATTATAGGGGAGATGCTGTCCGTTTTAATACAAAATAGGTTTGTCGTTCGTTGTGCGATAGTTGTACCTTTCGTAACTTAACGATAGTATTATTATCATTCTTGTAGATTAAGGTGCGAAGAGGTGAGCTCAACTTGGTGATTCGAAAGATTGTGATAAGGTATGTTAAGGCTAAGCCTTCCTTCATTTTGGCATGATCTCGTAGCTACATGTGTTAGTAATGAGACAAAAAGAGAAGTTCATATTCATGAATTTATTCACACTATTCTAGTCTCATAAGTTACAATATTATTCCTTATCGAGACTCTATATTCAATTTTAGTATTGTCTTCTTCCAGTCAAGAGAGCAGCAAGCCTATATATACAGTATTACAGTATTTTCATTACCATCGAGCTATAATCGATGGGCAGGCCCCTATTGGGCAACCTCTGATCAGATGGAAAGTTATATACCGAGCCTACTGTGGCCGAGCGCCTATGAGCGAGCCCAGCATGGCCGAGATACATAGCCTAGTATGGCCGAGCGCCTATGAGCGAGCCTACTATGGCAGAGCAGTTATATATATACCGAGCCTTATAAGGCCGTACAATTATTTTACTTACTATATTGAAGGAGTTGAGCCAGTATCAGCAGGTAAGTATATCTCCAGATCATCTTTGACTCCCAGTTACTTCCAGTTATTATATTATCAGTTCAGTTTTGATTTTCAGTTATGTTATTGCCTTACATACTCGGTACATTATTTCGTACTGACGTCCCTTTTCCGGGGACGCTGCATTTCATGCATGCAGGTTCAGATAGACGGACGAGTAGATCTCCTCAGTAGGTGTTTCCCGAGTTCAGCCTGATCGGTAAGCTCCATGTCTTTCGGAGTTACCAGGTCTAGAGTGTTGTGTACATCTTATGTATATCTGTATATATGTTATGGGTAGGTCGGGGCCCTGTTCCGATCATAGTACATCTATCAGTAGAGGCTTGTAGACATATCCTGTTGGTTAGTGCAGTATGTTGGGTTTGTAGGCCTGGTATGTATATTTGATGGTTTGTCAGCTGTAGTAGCTATGACGGCCTTGTCGGCCTAGCTTTATATTGATGTTTAGTTAGCGCTAGTTTCCATTCAGTTTTATATTTTGCTTTGCAAATTGTCTTGCAAGGTGGCCCCATGGCCAAAGTATGACATTATATGTTCAGAGTCCCTTAGTCGCAATTTGGTACGCCAGGTTAGGTGAGGCACGGGGTGCTTGTCTCGCTCCTAGGTTCGGGGCGTGACAAACTTGGTATCAGAGCAGTTCTATCCTAGGGAGTCTACAAGCTGTGTCTAGTAGAGTCTTGTTTATAGATGTGTTGTGCACCACATTATATAAGCAGGGCACTACAGGGCATTTAGGAGTTAGTTACCCTTCTTTGAAATCTAAATCGTGCTATAGAACTGAGTTATAGGAAATTTGAATTAAACTTATGTGTTGGTGTTTGCATGCACAGATGACGGTGACTAGGAAGACTACGGCTAGCCAGAGGAGAGATACAGCAGCAGGTGAGGGGACCAGCAGGGTACCCCCAGTAGATGGGGCCCAGTCTGAGGCTCAAGGCGAGACCCCTACTCAGCCATTACCGGCTCCTCCACCAACTACGGAGATTCCTAGGGAAACCGCACATCCAGTTCCCCCTCCACTTCTATCAGATCAGGACTTGAGGAGTGCGGTGCATTTGTTGACACAGTTGGTAGCTACCCAGCAACAGGCTAGGGCATCAGCTAGTGCAGGAACTTCTGAGGGGTCTGGGAGTTCAAGTGTCCGAGAGTTTATTGCTTTGAGTCCCCCAGAGTTCACGGGGACAGATCAGAGGGAGGACCCACAAGATTTCATAGATCAGCTTCACAGGATCTTTCGTGTTATGCATGCCACGGAGAAAGAGGCAGTTGAGCTAGCAGCTTTTCGACTCCGAGATATAGCCATCCTTTGGTACGAGGGATGGGAGAGGTCCAGGGGACGTGATGCACCTCCAGCTATTTGGGAGAATTTTTTAGATGCCTTCCTTGACCAGTACTTACCACGGGAGATCCGACAGGCTCTAGTCGATCAGTTTCTAGCCCTCAAGCAGGGTAATATGAGTGTTCGAGAGTATAGTCTCCGTTTTGACTCATTGGCCAGATATGCACCATCCATAGTTGCTACTATGCGGGACAGGATTCACAGGTTTATAGCAGGGTTAGCCCCAGAGTTAACCGAGGCATGTGCCACCGCTGCATTGCAGGATAGTATGGATATCTCCCGGATTCAGGCATTCGCCCAGAATATAGAAAGGGGTAGGCGTCGGCAGCAGGGTACAGAGAGGGCTGAGCAAGGGCAACGTAAGAGGATGAGATTTCCTAGGTCTCAGGAGCAATCTCAGGGTAGTTATAGGACCCAGTACTTCGGACGGCCACCTAGGCCTCCGCCACCTCGGTTACAGGGTTACAGGTATGACCGCTATACTCAGTCAGGACCAGGTGAGAGCTCACGGGCATCGGGTTTGCAGCCGACAGCGAGGATCTGCGCAGACATGGTCATTTCCTCCATGGTGTGACATCTGTGGTAGAGGACACTTGGGCCAATGCCGAGCAGGTTCTGATGCTTGTTATACATGTGGGCGTCCAGGGCATATGATGCGGGATTGCCCAAATAGAGATTCGGGGGGAATGGCACAACCAGCAAGTTCAGCAACAGGATCATCTATGTCCGTGCATCCTTCAGGGCGCGAGTCTCAGTCTTCGGCTGGTAGAGGTCGGGGCAGAGGTAGAGGTTCCAGTTCAAGTGGTAATCAGAACCGTATCTATGCTTTAGCGGGTCGGCAGGACCAGGAGTCTTCACCAGACGTTGTGACAGGTATATTAACCATTTGCTCTCACGATGCTTATGCTTTGATAGACCCAGGATCTACTTTATCGTATATTACCCCATTTGTCGCGAGGAAGTTTGGTATAGTGCCTGAAATACTAAGTGATCCTTTTGCGGTATCTACACCGGTCGGAGAATCGATTATTGCTAGACGGGTTTACCGAGGTTGTACGGTGACAATTTGTAGTCGTCAGACCTCAGCTGACCTAGTTGAGCTAGAGATGATGGATTTTGATGCTATCATGGGCATGGACTGGTTGGCAGCTTGCTATGCCACAGTTGATTGCCGAGCAAAGGCAGCCAGATTTCATTTTCCGGGTGAGCCAGTCCTTGAATGGGTAGGTAATACACCAACACCCAGAGGTAGGTTTATTTCCTATCTGAAGGCGAGGAAAATGATCGCAAAAGGGTGCATTTATCATATTGTGCGAGTTAGAGATGCAGATGCTGAGATACCTACACTTCAGTCTATTCCCGTAGTCAAAGAGTATGCAGATGTGTTTCCAGATGAGCTTCCAGGTATTCCTCCAGAGCGAGAGATTGATTTTAGCATCGATTTGCTTCCAGGAACTCAACCAATATCCGTCCCTCCGTATAGAATGGCACCTGGCGAATTGAAGGAGTTGAAGGAGCAGTTAAAAGATTTGTTGGAGAAAGGTTACATCAGGCCCAGTACCTCACCTTGGGGTGCACCAGTACTATTTGTGCGGAAGAAAGACGGCTCGCTGAGGATGTGTATCGATTATAGGCAGCTGAACAAGGTAACTATTAAGAATAAGTATCCACTTCCAAGGATCGATGACTTGTTTGATCAGTTGCAGGGGGCTAGATGCTTTTCAAAGATAGATTTGAGGTCGAGGTACCACCAAGTCAGAGTTCGGGAAAAAGATATTCCGAAGACAGCCTTCAGGACCCGATATGGCCACTTCGAGTTCCTTGTCATGTCCTTCGGGTTGACTAATGCACCCGTTGTATTTATGGACTTGATGAATAGCCTATTCCGACCATTTTTAGATCTGTTCGTGATAGTATTTATTGATGATATTCTGGTTTATTCCCATTCAGAGGATGAGCATGCGGACCACCTGCGAGCGGTACTCTAAACCCTCCGTGATTGTAAGTTGTATGCTAAGTTTTCTAAATGTGAGTTCTGGTTGAAGTCTGTAGCATTCTTGGGGCATATTGTATCAGATGAAGGGATAAAGGTGGACACTCAGAAGATTGAGGCTGTGAAATCTTGGCCTAGACCTACCACTCCGACAGAGGTTCGTAGCTTTCTAGGCTTAGCAGGATACTATCGGAGGTTCGTAGAGGGTTTTTCTTCCCTTTCGGCACCATTGACGAAGTTGACACAAAAAGAAACTAAGTTTCAATGGACAGAGGCTTGTGAGCGGAGTTTCCAAGAGCTTAAGAACAGGTTGACCTCAGCTCCAGTTCTAACACTTCCAGAGGGTCTAGAGGGTTATGCCGTGTATTGTGATGCATCAGGTGTCGGGTTAGGATGTGTCCTGATGCAACATGGGAAGGTAATTGCGTATGCTTCAAGGCAGTTGAGGAAGCACGAGAGGAATTATCCGACCCACGACCTCGAGTTAGCTGCGGTTGTCCATGCACTTAAGATATGGCGGTATTATTTATATGGTGTTCATGTTGATGTATTTACTGATCATAAAAGCCTACAATATATCTTCAAGCAGAAAGAGTTGAATTTGCGACAGAGGCGATGGCTTGAGTTATTGAAAGATTACGATGTTAACATTCTCTACCATCCAGGGAAAGCTAATGTTGTAGCAGATGCCTTAAGTCGCCGATCTATGGGTAGCTTAGCACATGTAGAGCCCAAGAAAAGACAATTAGCTAGAGAGATTCATCAATTGTCTTCGTTGGGGGTTCGGTTAGTAGATTCTGAGGATGGTGGAGTTGTACTCCAAAACACTACAAAATCATCCCTCATAGCGGAAGTCAAGGAAAGGCAGTACGAGGACCCAGAGTTGGTCGAGCTGAGAGAGCGAGTTCCGCAGCAGAAGAAGCCACTGTTAGAGCTAAAGGGAGATGGGGTTCTCAGATATAGGGGTCGCTTGTGTGTTCCAGATGTAGCAGGGCTACGAGACAGGATTATGTCAGAGGCACATTATTCATGGTATTCCATCCATCCTGGGTCGACGAAGATGTATCATGACATTAAGGATGTGTACTGGTTGAATGATATGAAGAAGAACATTGCTGAGTTTGTCGCCCAATGTACTAGTTGCCAGCAAGTGAAGATAGAGCACCAGAAGCCTGGAGGGCTAATGTAGACTATAGAGATCCCGACATGGAAATGGGAGGCGATAAACATGGACTTTATCACGGGTTTACCTCGTTCTAATCGTAAGTTCGATTCCATATGGGTGATAGTCGATAGGCTCACGAAATCAGCTCACTTCCTACCGGTCAGATCTACATATACAGCAGAAGATTATGCCAAGTTATATATTAAGGAGATAGTGCGGCTACACGGAGTACCAGTTTCTATTATATCTGACCGTGGGGCTCAGTTTACAGCACATTTTTGGAGGTCATTTCAGAGAGGTCTAGGGACTCAGGTGAACCTCAGCACAGCTTTTCATCCACAGACTGATGGACAAGCCGAGCGCACAATTCAGACGCTCGAGGATATGTTACGAGTATGTGTGTTGGATTTTAAAAGAAGTTGGGATGAACATCTACCTCTTGTCGAGTTTGCATATAATAACAGTTACCACTCCAGTATTCAGATGGCTCCGTACGAGGCTTTGTATGGGCGTAAGTGCAGATCTCCTATAGGGTGGTTTGATGTTGGGGAATCTGGGTTATATGGGCCAGACCTGGTTCAACAGGCCATAGAGAAAGTAAAGCTCATCCGGGAGCGACTGTTGACAGCTCAGAGTCGTCAAAAGTCATATTCTGACGTGCGGCGACGAGACTTAGAGTTTAGGATTAATGACTGGGTATTCTTAAAGGTATCACCTATGAAGGGCGTGATGAGGTTTGGCAAGAAAGGCAAGCTTAGCCCACGGTATATTGGGCCTTATAGGATCATTCGGAGAGTGGGCCAAGTAGCTTATGAGTTAGAGTTTCCCTCAGAATTGGAGTCTGTCCATCCGATTTTTCACGTATCTATGCTACGGAAGTGCATTGGCGATCCTACCCGAGTGGTGCCCACGGATGATGTACAGATTACAGAGGACTTGTCATACGAGGAAATTCCAGTTGCCATCCTAGACCGACAAATCCGCAATCTACGAAATAAGGAGGTAGCTTCCGTAAAGGTTTTATGGAGGAGCAAGAATGTAGAAGAGATGACGTGGGAATCGGAGGAAGAAATGAAGTCTAAATACCCCCACCTATTTCAAACTGAAGATATGGTTCGAGATGGGACGCTACAACATAGCTCTATGTAGGCTAGCAGGTCATCAGGTAAGCTTTTATTTTTCACTTTCAATATTTATGATTTACGGTCGGTGAGGCAAATTGCTGCTATTTATAATGATTGGCCATATGTGGCATGCATAGTATGTTTCTGGCTATGTGCAGGTTGGTTTTAACCTAGTGTACGAAGGATACTTTGGCAAAATTTTCCAAAGTCTCTAAGAGTAAACATTCGAGGACGAATGTTCCCAAGGGGGAGTGATGTTACACCCTATATTTTCGTACGTAAAAATGCATCGTAAGCAAACTAATGTAGGACCAAAAAAGAGATAATATTTAAAAGTATATAAAGTAAGTTAACCATGTTACCTCTGAGGTTACAAATATTGAAGATCATGAACAACAAGTACAAAGAGGGTTGGACGGTTCATAAGCTAAAGCAATTGAAGAAAATAATGTTTCGTCGAAAGTCGACAAGTTGGGAATGTTATAACATATACCTTTGGGGTGAGACTAGGGTGCTTTAACATTATAAGGAGATTATGTTATGATTTATATTAGTCGTATGACATCCGTGTGTTATGTTTTGAAGTCAAGAGAGTTGTGGAACAAAAGTCGATGAAAGTCATCACAAGTTACATTCATAAGTTTTACTGAAACTTTGGGTCAAATGTAACTGCGATTTTCTCCCAATATACTTAGAGTTATGGGGTGTTCCACCCATCAAATTAAAGATCTATGAGTCTATTTTCCAATGCATTAAACCGTTTGTCAATATGACATCGGAGTAATGAGATATGGGCATTTTTGCGATACTGCACAAGCTGCTAGGTGACAAGTAGGTGTGTCACCTACTTGCTTAAATGAAAGCCCAAAAATGGGCCATTTCGGGTCGTCCAAAGAGGCCTTTTAAGGGCCTATTTTCTTCATATATTAGACTTAAAATAGAGCATAATAACCAGACATAAGCTCTGCAAAGAATCCTCCCAAAAATTTCCCACAAACCCTAATTGATTTTCTCTCCCTTTCAAGTTCTAATTGGAGGTAAAACCTAGAGTTTGAAGAACCAAGATAGGAGCTGAGTTATCCAACAAATAAGGTGAGTTTACTGCTCTCTTTCATCCAGTTTTTCTTCTGTAAATTCATGGTAAGTCGTTCTATACTTGTAAGAACTCACGGGACGGTGATCGGAAGCCGTGAGTTCGAGTTATTCACTTGTAGCGGACTGTTTTGTGGACTGTTTTGTGTTGCTGTTGGGCTGCGTGTTTTACTACTATTTTGTGGAGTTTTGGAGGAGGAAGGGGGTTTATAAACACCATATAAATGTAGGGTGGTTGGCTGGTCGTTCGTCATAACATTTTCGGGTCGTTTGACACTACTACGGTGGTCGTTTTGTGTACGAAGAGATTGGGGTGTGTTGGGCTGTTTTGTAGTATTTGATGGTGTATATAGGGCTGGAAAATGATGTATATATGTTGTTATTGTTCTGTTCTTGTATTGTTGGTGTTATCTTGAATTTGGAGGAAGTAAGGATTATAGGGGAGATGCTGTCCGTTTTAATACAAAATAGGTTTGTCGTTCGTTGTGCGATAGTTGTACCTTTCGTAACTTAACGATAGTATTATTATCATTCTTGTAGATTAAGGTGCGAAGAGGTGAGCTCAACTTGGTGATTCGAAAGATTGTGATAAGGTATGTTAAGGCTAAGCCTTCCTTCATTTTGGCATGATCTCGTAGCTACATGTGTTAGTAATGAGACAAAAAGAGAAGTTCATATTCATGAATTTATTCACATTATTCTAGTCTCATAAGTTACAATATTATTCCTTATCGAGACTCTATATTCAATTTTAGTATTGTCTTCTTCCAGTCAAGAGAGCAGCAAGCCTATATATACAGTATTACAGTATTTTCATTACCATCGAGCTATAATCGATGGGCAGGCCCCTATTGGGCAACCTCTGATCAGATGGAAAGTTATATACCGAGCCTACTGTGGCCGAGCGCCTATGAGCGAGCCCAGCATGGCCGAGATACATAGCCTAGTATGGCCGAGCGCCTATGAGCGAGCCTACTATGGCAGAGCAGTTATATATATACCGAGCCTTATAAGGCCGTACAATTATTTTACTTACTATATTGAAGGAGTTGAGTCAGTATCAGCAGGTAAGTATATCTCCAGATCATCTTTGACTCCCAGTTACTTCCAGTTATTATATTATCAGTTCAGTTTTGATTTTCAGTTATGTTATTGCCTTACATACTCGGTACATTATTTCGTACTGACGTCCCTTTTCCGGGGACGCTGCATTTCATGCATGCAGGTTCAGATAGACGGACGAGTAGATCTCCTCAGTAGGTGTTTCCCGAGTTCAGCCTGATCGGTAAGCTCCATGTCTTTCGGAGTTACCAGGTCTAGAGTGTTGTGTACATCTTATGTATATCTGTATATATGTTATGGGTAGGTCGGGGCCCTGTTCCGATCATAGTACATCTATCAGTAGAGGCTTGTAGACATATCCTGTTGGTTAGTGCAGTATGTTGGGTTTGTAGGCCTGGTATGTATATTTGATGGTTTGTCAGCTGTAGTAGCTATGACGGCCTTGTCGGCCTAGCTTTATATTGATGTTTAGTTAGCGCTAGTTTCCATTCAGTTTTATATTTTGCTTTGCAAATTGTCTTGCAAGGTGGCCCCATGGCCAAAGTATGACATTATATGTTCAGAGTCCCTTAGTCACAATTTGGTACGCCAGGTTAGGTGAGGCACCGGGTGCTTGTCTCGCTCCTAGGTTCGGGGCGTGACACCGGTCTTAAAGTGAAGTGCAAGACTAGCTGGACCCAGATGACTAATCGCTAACATCCCGGGTTCTCTCAGGATCGACAGAACTCTCAGTTAAGTACGACATTCAGTAAGAAGTAAGCCAAGTTCTATTAGATCTTCTAACTTGTCTTAAACTCGTCAGTCTGTGATACATTGAGTTGAGAGTCAAAGGATAAAGGAGTAGAAAACCTTATAACTGAAAAAGATTCGAGTGAAAGCCAGCTGCATGAAGTCCATCAATAGTACTTTAGATTTTTCAATCAATCTTCTTTTGATTTTATTCTCGGCTGGTTGATATTACAATACGTCAGTTAGTTAAGATTCGATCCCCCTAGAAGACTAAAAGAATTTAGCTTTCCTGAAAAAAGTAAACTTACGGAAGCATATATCTCTATCACGCACTTCAATACGCACATAAGACGGTTCCTCTTTCTATACTCAATTACATAAGAGTCCAGCTAGCTCGTCTCTTTCTGGCATTTTAAGCCTTGTCCCACCAGCTTCTTTTCAATCCAGGAGCTACATGATAAGAAAGCTCTCGATCTTGACTAGCTTCAGTTAGTTAAATAGACCAGGAAAGTCGTACTGCAACTATGCCAAGCAAAATATTGATTCCAATGCTGTGGAGACGGGTCTTGCTGATCAAACTAATCTACTTTAGGGATTCACCTAGCAGCTTTTAATAGGAAAGCTCGTTCCACAACTTCGACAAATTCTTTCATAGCAGCTTGCACTGAACCGGGGCTATCAACATGAACGAGAGAAAAACAAAGCCCATTACTCGATTAGGGGATCTAAGCCACAACTCTGTTCCCAACTAGAAATCTATAAAGGACTTTAAGGGAGAGCTGCTCTCTCTATCTCAGCTGCTTTCCCTACTAGGGGCACAAGAGGCACTTTTTGTCTAAATCCTACTTCCTCTCTATAGGCAATTCCTTTTTTTGTGGTTTGTGTTGTAATAAGAAGGATGTTGCTATTCTAGGATGTGGCGTTCGATAAAGACTGACTTAAGACTCTATCATTCACATCGACTAACTAGTGCGCTCTTACTTGGTATCAAATCTTTTCTAAATGAATCATTTGCCCTTCGACTGGAACTCCTACTACTTCTATCTACCTACGTCATTCTTTCTTTCATAAATCAAGCAATTTTCCACTCTCAAGCCTAGTGGAGCTCCTAGTCTGACAAGACTAGCAAAGATGCTATCAGGCCTAGTTATCATAAGAATAGAAGGGAAAGAGAAGGACAAAGACCATTTCACAAGAGCTTCAAGAAGAGTGAATTGAATTAGCCGCGGGTGACTAAACTACAAGGATTTCTATTGTTGAGCGGGGTGAGCTACCTTAACGGCAGCCTGGTATTCCTTATTATTAATAGCAGAGGAAAGAGAACCCCGCCTTCTCCTTCGGTGGATTAGATTAGTTAGAGGACTTACTTTAGCTCTAAGACTAGGGATCTAAGGAATTGGTGGGAAATCCAGAAAAGCGAAAATCCCACTCTTAGAACATTATTGAAAGAGGAGAGCCGATCTTGCACACTAATTCATGAGTGAACCTAGGCTCTTCAAGACCAGCCTTTCACTCATAAGAAGTGGGAATAGGAGTCAATCGATGACTGAAATTTCTTAGAAAGATTTCCTAATGCCTTATCTCTTCTGGATTCCATCTTACTCTCTTTCGGTCCGAAGCCGATAGGAAGTGAAAGTCGCTGAGGTAAGTTCTGATAGAGCTAGGTTTCGGGTATTCCTACCATTTTTTCTTATAGGTTACTCTTTGAACTCAACATTAAAGCACTGGAAGAGAATCGCTATCCTCTTTCTAAAAGGACGGGGATATAGGTCTATTGCTTATGTCCGATTTGCTGAGGCTAGCTTGACTTCACTCACTTCGTAGAGAGAAAATAAGAATAAGAAAGGAGCGTAGCAGCCAGAAAGAGAAAGAAATCCCATCTTCCTCTTAAGGCACCAAAGTCCCTGAGCTAATATCAATAGTAGTAGATTCAAGGGAAGTTCTTTCTAGAGCAGTAAGATCCTATTCTGTCTTGCTTTATAATTCAATTCCGCTGCTAGGGTGAGCTAACTCCAAAAAACCCATCCACAGTTTGGATTTCAGGATGCAACTCGCCTACATGAAGCCTGAATTGCTAGTAATCGCCGGTCAGCCATAGGGCGGTGAATTCCTTCCAGGGCCTTGTACACACCGCCCCTCTCCTTTTCTAGCTGCCCAGATTGAATTTCTCTAGGAACAACTAAACTATTAGCCAAAGGTCTAGTGGAAACTGCTTAGTCGAGGAAAACTCCCCTTTTTGTCTCGTACCTCAGCTCCTAAGCTAACTAAGAGAGCTATCTGTTCCTACGCCCCTTATCGAACCTGAGGATGAAATTTGAGATTCATTCTTCTCAAAACAAAAGCAGTACCAAAGATAGTAAGAAATCCAGACAAAACCTTCTTGCTTTTGGGGAAGAAGAAAGTACCAGACTAAGTAGGCAATCTTAGGATAATTCTTTTTCTTCATTAGGGCTTTTAGCCCCGAGACGATCAAGGGAATTTCACTCCTAGCCCAGAAGGGAAGGGCTTGTTTGTGACTAGCAGTAGCTGGCAACGGTCTTTGACGCATCTATTAGCTGAAGAGGCCTAAGGCTGGTCTCTTTCCTCTCATACCATGCTTGTTGAAAGCTACTTGCCTTTTCCATTGAACCGGGTATGAATTCCTAAATCCATTTACCTCGACCAGGATCAACTCCTTCTATGCCCCAGGAAAGAGCCAAAAGTAAAGCAGTCATCAAGGCGTAGGGCCTTGTATTCGAATAGAAACATCAATATTTCATCTAAAGCGACAACTCTGTCCTCGACTTCCTCCCGGGTAAGATGAAGAACAACCTGATACTGGAATTAGAGTAGAATCAATGGGTGTTGGATGATCAGCCTAGGCTTTTTATTTTTCTTTTTTTGCTTCTACGTCTTATGATGGGAGTGCTAGACCCATAAAATGCATTATTTAGTCAAGCAATGAGAAAGATTTACCAATTTCTTCATATGCAATTTCATATTCATATTCCCTCTAACTTGAACTTCCTGACATCCCAGGGTTTCCACTGCCTAACTAGACTTCTCATTCATCGGAAGTCAGGGCTAAGAGTTATCATGAGTTAACTCCAGCTTATCTACTAAAGGCTATAACTTTGAACTCAACTCTAAAGGAAAGGAAGTGACTTCGGGGTTGGAATATCATAGCGGAGGCGGGCATAAAATCTATGAGTGTTTGAATTGAATCCCTTGGGACTTGAAACTGAATCTTAGTCTATAGGAATTTAGACTGGTTTGTAGCTTTCCTACCTTTTCTTACCTTATCTAAAGTTGGACGGGATTCCTAAGTCGAATGACTGATCTCCAGACTCTTTACGGCTCTCATTCTCAATTCTAGCTGGGGTTCAAATAGCCTTGACTCCGAAGGATAAAATTCTCTAGTTTGTTTTCCCGGTGCAAAATATAGGGCATTTGAATAGAATCCCTACCTTTGATTACCCATATAGGATTGCAACTACGTCATATAAAGAAGAATCCCCGAAAATAGAGGAATCCTCGGCTCTTCTCAACTCTCTCACTAAGGACTTCTATTCCAATAAGCCTACTTATACGTTCTATATGTGCCTAGCTTCTAAAGCAAACTCATTCTCAGGGATGGGATAACAAGAAAGGATGGAAAAGAATAAAGAATGCTTGCAAGTCGGAGAGCAGAGAATACTTAGATGCGCCGAATCAATCGCTTGCCGAAGTACCAATCATCGAACACGGGCTAACTCTCATATCGCTAGTTCATCCCTATAGAACGGAAGTGAGTAACCTGGAAAGCGAACCAGTCAAGCAAGTGAAATGATCCATAGGGGGGGTTAGCCTTTTCTTTATGATAATAAACTCCGTTGATCTACTCCCATGGCAAATCTTACATTCGCTCTGAAATACTTTCAGCCCCTCTCTATAAAAAAGCCCTTTTCCTCTTTTCATATATTTATTATAATAAAAAAATAGGAAAGGTCTGCTTCAGTGCCAGCCGATCGCTACTGTTTTCATGACCATCAATTGGATCTTTCGCTGTATCACCTTTAACTTGCTTTAATGGACAGTTATTATCCTTAAGGCCATATTTGCCTTTGCCACAATTAAAAGAGATCATATGAAGGCTCTCATACTTAATTTTCTACACAGTGCGATTTAAACTTAGATAAAATAAAAGAGGCTTAGTAAGATCAACTTCTGCACACAATAAAATAGAACGATCGCGCTTAGCATCAGAGGTAGTATAATCAATCTTTAGCACCTTTCCAATTTCTTTACCTTTAGCCGCCGAGCATGATGTCCGTTTCTTTACATACTCTGCAAGCTTCTTTCCCCTGTAATGTCAGCATGACAAAAAAGTATTATCCATTTGGGTAACCTTCATCCCCCCCCCCCCCCGTTGTATCAAATTCTTTTAGTATCCAGCCTGCTCCCTTTGTTCAGTCGGAAAACTTTTCTTTTGAAAAAGACTTTTTAGTCCCGTCCAACAAAAGAGGTAAAACCTTTCTATTCAAATGAGATGCACTCCCATTGTCTCGCTAAGGTCAGCAGTATAACATAGAGCAGGGATTGAGTAGTCTTGGGAGGCGGACTTATATTCCCCAGTTACAAGTTGACAACATTTTCACTACTCAAACTTGAAAAAGTCTTTTACACTTTCAGGAAAGCGTATCGGAAGACCCAACTTTCTCTTAAAATCCCAGTTTGGATGAGCAGAGTTAGGCTCGATTTTGATTCATATTGAAAAATAGGTGAGTAGTTGATAGCAAATGGGGTCAAGCTAAAGGCAGAGCTTGAATTGGATTTTCCAGTTGGAAATCCGTTAGAAAAGCTTTACCTTGACAAGCCTCACGATGCTTCGGGCAGCCATCATCGCAGGGACGAAGAGATTCCCAAGATCATAACTATAGACTCATTCTACACCAGCCCACTAGCAAAACAAAAGTTAAGGAACTTCTTTGACTAGTATAGTATCAGGAACATGCCTAGAAGAGGATTTCAGAATTCCAGAGGCGCACAAACAAAGCCATGCTTACTTCATCTTCACTTCATGCTTATACACCTGCTGGACTATCTATCCTGCCTTGCTTTTGATGAGATGGATTATATCATCCAAGAGCTTAAACTAAGAGGCCAATACTTCAAGGAATGAACTTCCAGGCCTTATCTTATACCTTACCTCAACTAAAAAAGCTAACGAAAATGTTGATTCCATGCCTTAAGGCTGACTGACGCTTCCCTCTTTCCTGGTCTCCATTACCCTCTCTCGAAAATGCTTTTTCATCGCTCTGAACTCATCAAGTGGAATAGTTAATTACGTTTAACATTCTTCAGCAGCTTTAAGGTAAAGATGCCATTTGCATGATCTAAGGCCTTCCTTGCAAAAGGTTGTTGGAAGTCTCGTTCTCGATCACAGAGAAAATTACTTCTGTCTTAAGATCTGCAATCTGGCACTTGAGGTGAATCTTGCCCATAGCTTTCTGAGACTCAGCATTGTACCCTGGGTCTTAATGTTGTTCATCTTCCTGGTGGGAATCCCGAGCTTCCTTACCGTTTTTAGGGGTATAACATTTATAGCTGACCCCGGATCTATTTGCACTTGTCGGAGTTTTACTTCACCAATATATCCTGAAAGGTACAGTGGACGATTATGGTGAAGGTCTCCTAGCAACAAATAAGTCTTCTTGATAAAATGTGAGGTCTGGCTCCTCCGCCTTCATCTTATCTTGTATGCCTCGGTTCTCTTCTTGAGGTACATCATTCACCTCTATCTGGTGTACATGGGATGCATACTTATCGGCTTCTGATAGAGCCTTAATACTTGTCGGATGTCAGGTGACAACTTCAACAAGGTAATTCTAGATGGTACATTAGCTAGTTATGCTAACAAATCATAATCGAAAGGCTCATCTAAGCCGGGCAATGCTTTCTTCTTCACCCTAGATTTTACATTCTACCATCTCGGGAAATTTTTGGTGGTAATCAAGCTCAGAGTGGGTTCTGTCTACATCATTTAGACTGACTAGGGTCAGTGTCTCTCTCTTCAGAATCAGACTTTGAAGCCAAGATGGATATGGTACACTTACCATGTTAGAGGACTGTACAAGTGACATAAGCAAGCAATCTCCAAGTGTCATTGGGGCTCTTGTAGTGCCTCCGGACTGAGGAACCGTACAAGACTTTTTGACCAAAGGACAAGTCTGTTCCTGCTTCATTTTTGGTTCCCGATTCAATCTTTAAAGTTCCTGAATGAAGAAAGAGAGTGAACGAGAAGATATCAGTGCAATAGGTACAGAGGTATGAGAAACAGTCTTCGTTCGGTTCGGCAGAAGAAAGCCGAGAAAACAAATAGGAAGAGCACTATGCAAGCTTATAATTAAGAAAATATATAAAAGTTATCACCACCTCAAGTAGTAAAACAAAGTTGTTATGGCTATGTTACTAACATAGACAACTATGAATGGTATTCATTGACAGGAGTGACCTATTTCTAGTCGTAGTTGGTACCGCCCCTGTTCACTTCAGCATGCAAGGAACACCTTTGGGAAGAATCAAAATTTTTTTCCTCTGCAAAGCTATCAATGCTTTATTCAAGATCTTTAGTAGTCGATCGTTCATTCTCCCTCCCCAGTGGCTTTCGAAAGCTCGACATGAAAGAATAAAGAAAATAGGAAAAAAGAGTACGGGATATTTAGCTATTTAGCCTTAGAAAAAGGTGACTTGGTAAGACCAGAATCTGGAACAGAGATTGGATGAAGAATTGATTTTTCTTTAGCGAGAATGGCGCCACCTTTTTATTTAGCAATTGCCGCCCCGCTTAATAGGAATAGGATGCACTTACCCACTGGTGAAAGGAAAGAGCGGGGTCAGCCATCGACAAAGGAATGCTGAACTCTACCTGTGTGAGGCCTCGTAGCCAGGGAG
The DNA here is from genome assembly GCF_000390325.3 of Nicotiana tomentosiformis. Lineage (NCBI taxonomy): Eukaryota > Viridiplantae > Streptophyta > Magnoliopsida > Solanales > Solanaceae > Nicotiana > Nicotiana tomentosiformis. The sequence goes on from NC_090817.1 coordinate 134,614,564, forward strand.
AACTATAGAATCGGAAGGTTATATTAGAACATCGGTGGAAAGGACGATAGGGCACATAAAAATAGCTTTAGAAGCCAGATTATGAAAGTGTTTCTCGAGTTCGAGCAAATGCAATGCGACATCCACATATATGGGGGGAACATGTTAAAGACCCATGATATGGAAGTAGCAGAGGCTTATAAGGGAAAGAAAAAAACAGGGGGTGCTCCTATGAGTGCAACCGACATTATAGAGCAGCTTGCGGGACTAAATTCGTGGACGGAAGTGTTCAGGAACAAACAACTGAAGCATATTATTCTACAAAGGTACTCGGGCATGAAGGGCTCCTATGAGGACATACAAGTCCTCAAACTAATGGAAGCAGGAACCCTAATAGAAAGAAAGGGTACGAAAGTATATGGAATAAAAGGGATGGCCGGAGGAGTACAAATTTGAGAAAATAAAAGAAAAGTATGTGGCAATTGATTGGATAGCGGCTCAATTCCTAGGGAAGCGACCCATAAAAATGAAGGATTTTTTCATAATAGGCGAGCCCAGTACCCAAAAAACCTTGCTTTTTCATTTACTCTCAAAAGTAGTAAAGATCTATTAAGCGAGCTCCAAAAAGAATGACTTCACCGGGGCACACGATTACCACGACATATGGCTCTTTGATGAGTTTCACCAGCCACAGCAGGAGAGTAGTAAGGTATGCTTCCTACACTGAGACAAGGACCGCCTATGCCAATACATTATTAAAAGTACTCGATGGGTAGGAAGTCTAGCTGGATTCAAAGTATGGAAGACTTTTTACGAAGAAAAAGAATGTACCAGTTGTTATGATAGCAAATGAACTACCAGAGTGCGTTGCTGCGAATGGGCCTTTCCACGAGAGATTCATGGTTTTACACTTCCGCAAAAGGGTAAATGATCTCCGAGAAGAGAGGGTGGTAGCCACTTTATGGGGTTGCATACAACGAAGAATGGAGAGAATGAACCTAGAGAAATGAAGTAATCCCCAAGTGAAGATGAAATTCAATGATGATGTCCTTAGGATAAAATATAAAAAAGAAAGTGAGGACAGAACAAATCATCGTGCAAAAACCTGGATCTCAGGAGAACAGATGCTTGTGCAAGAAGGCGCGGGAAGGCTCATCATCAACAATAAGTAAGAAAAGGATGAAAGAGGACTGAGGAGCCTCTCTAAGTCTCTGATCTCACAGATGGTTAGGCTGCAATTCCTTTGCTTGTGAAGAAGCTTAGCTAGTTCTCCTTCCTCGGACATTCTGTTCGCTTGCCCATGCTTCAAGATTGAAGTTTTCTCCAGAAATCTCTGTAAAAAAAAAGAACGTTGTAACGAGATCGCATAGGTCCAACATAATCCTCCTAGCAAGCATCCAAAGATGGGCGAGGATCAATTAGTTAGCTAACGAAGTTGATGTTGAAGTAGAAAGAAGGCTAATAAATAGGAACGGAGTCGGGGAATTCTAACTCTTAACTTGCTCCTACGACTTCCTTTTCATTTGGTAGGGCATGCCAACGAGATCCCATAAGAGCTTCGAATCAGTAAGCTCATAATCTAGGGTTCAATTAGCGCCAACTTCAAGGGAGGGAATTCAACCCAAAGCGGATTTTGTTCGCTCCGCTCCTCTTGATTTTGTTGTTCTAGACAAAAAAGATGAGAGCTTTTCAAGGTATCCAGTTAGACCCTCGGGTAAAAGCGATCTATCCATTTTAGCCACCCTTTCCATTACTCATCTAGTTGCTCTTGCTATCTAACCCGCCAATTTATTATATGATCTTTTATTGACTTCAAAAAGTAAAATGTTTTCTTTTTCTCGGGCTAACTTCATACATTCTATTACTTATAGAAATAGTCATGCCAATCTTCTCGGTAAAGAAGAACTCTTTCACACGATCTTAAGAGAGACTAGTTACACAAGAGCCTTATCACGAGCCTTTACTTGATGAAAGGTGCCCTGTAAGATGCGCTATATCGACAAGGCGAGGAGAAAGCAGCCTAATGGGAATAGCTCCAAACCAAAGCAGTCCTCCATCTCACATATAGAAATGGTTGACAGGCATACCTATTCATGATATCGAATAGGAATGATCATTATCAGGGGATACAGATATGCCATGCTAGGATGAGCAAACGAAACTTTCTTCTTCATTTGCCATGTCACTCTTTTGATTATGCATTTGTTCTCATCATGTTCGTTATGATGACCCGAAACCTCGAAATTGGATTTTTGAGGGAAAATGGTAATTTGACCGAACCTGTAGGTTCGAGCCATTTACGACTTATCGGGACTAGTCAGATCGATTTCCAAGGGTTCTAGATGAGTTTGTGTGAAACTAGTCACTTAAGAGGTTAAGAAGGGTTTTGACAATCAAAACCGGTCAAACGAGGTCGAAACTGTAATTTGACGATGCATACAGGTTTGTGTCGTCATTTGTGACCCATAGGAACTGGAATCATGACCAAGGTAATGGTAGTTGGTTGGCAATGAGTACGAATGATAGGTACCTTCCTTTTTGTGTAAGATCCTTCCATCCTTGGAGACAAGTCTACACTCTTTTCAATCTTAGTAGAAGTTTTAGCCGATGAGGAGAGCTCAGTAGGAGCTAGAGCACCACTCTTAGCTTCTGTCTGATCGAAATCATTGAAAAGCCATAGGTCCGAGTGCGCGTACTAAGACTAAGGCTAGAGCTCACTTCTTCCTTACTAGACCGATTGCCATGAATGAACGAAGAGGCTTGACTTTAGCTATAGGGCCAGGGGAACAAATAGGCGTGGGGAAGAGTCTGCAACAAAATCAATTGAATAGACAAAGAAGTACGGGAAGCCTATCGATTCATGCAAGTCCGACTAGTTTAGGCGCTGCCTTCCAGACTTCTAAAAGCGGGTGGCTTTAAGTCCAGAGCCATATTCTATTTACAGAGTGCGGGTAGAAGACAAGTAGGTTAGCAAACTGGTGAAGCAATAGGCTTTGCTCCTGCCTTCGCTTCCAGGAGGAATCCTATCATCCATGGCGAAGATATCGTATAATAAGAAATTACTTAAGTCATCGGTTCGAATCATGTACCCGCCTAATCCATCTGAGGCACGGCCTCAAGATTTGAGATTCCGTAAGTAACTCAGTACAAGGACTTCAAGCCTGCGCACCAAAGTGCTCGAAGATCAAGAATCCGTTTTTTCATTGTTAAATAGACTGGAAGTCTTTGGCTAGTGCGCTGGCCTATTTGCCTTCACCTAAATAAAGATAGAGCATTTTAGGAAGGTTGGCACCTGGTGTCTAAACCGGATACATTGCACCAGTCGCTGACAGTCAGGGTGATTATAAACCTCTCTTCACTTTCTTGCGGGCATTCCTTGCAAGTCTCGTATGGTGGCAATTTTGATAAGTATTTTTGATATGCCACTTGGATCTCACTCTCTTAAAGTGCTATCCTAAGTGTGTACTGGTTCATCACCGACAGGTGATTTCTGATCACGTAAAAAAAAACCTCGTTCTATTTGTCTTTTTTTCAATTAGTTAGTAAGTAAGAGTCTTAGTTCCGAAGAGAGAAAAGTTGAACTACTCCTCTATTTTAAAATAAAGGACTTAGCACCAGATTATGGTAGGTAGGTGCGCGAATAATATAGGAATTGAGCGTAGTTTCCAATGTGAGAGGAATTCGCTCTAAGGCCTCATGAGAGCCTTAAAACAAACTGGTTTTTTTCATAACTGAATTTATCATCTCTTTCCTCAAATGAAGGATTCCCCTTAGCTATTCTTTCCTAACTTTTCCCTTTCATCAATACATTTAGTCCTTATAAATTACCTAAATTGTATGTCAACTGCACCTGAAAGGGATGCCCGAGTTGGTGCTAGTGACAGAAGTGAAGTCCTAACATGGTAGCCATACTAGAAGGTGTGGCTAGATCACCTCATTTTTAGGGAGAGCTAATGCTTGTTGGAAGTCTGCTCGTTCCATATCTTTGCTATCGATCGAACTATCTTGAAAGCACTAGGATCCGGATCTATCTTATTGACTAGCTTTGATCGAGCAACCTCTACATTTCTTGAACGGCTACTGCCTACATAACCCATCTCCCTCTTTTCAAGGAAGTGAGTCTCAAACCCTATGTAGTTCTCGGTCTTTTTTTGAACAGTTCCTGACAGGTGTTTTTGTGGCTCTTCACTCCAGCCCTGAAATAGTCTGTGAGCCCAATCTTTTTATTCGCGGTGGTCTTCCCACTCTCTTAAAGCTTTCAATAGCTTTGTCTTTGCTATCAAAGTAGGATGTGGTTCGTCGGAAAAATCCTTCATAATCTGTTGGATCTTTATAAGCTTCTCTAGTCCTGGAAGGAAGCCCTACTTTCCTTCCTTCCCCCAGTAGGCAACTACACTGGGAGGAAGACGATCAGGATCTCATGTATGGCAGTTGTTGGAACAAAGTTCGAATCCAAGAGGTACCTACCTAGAAAAAAAGGGAAACCCACCACTCACTGGTGAAGAGGAGAGAGAAATGAGAAATTGAAGTCACCGGTGACCAACCATGGTCCCTGAATGCGTTTAAACACTTTCTTTAGTAGCTCCCAAATACATCTTCTCTCAGATATCAGGTTTGAGGCATTGGATGAGATAAAAGGCCTCAAACATTTATTTATTACTAAAAGGGATCTGAAGAAAAAGAGTTTGCTCATCAGAAAACTTTCTAAAGACTAACTTTAGCATAAGAAAGGGAAGCATGCATTGACAAACTATTCGACATACGACTGACCTAGCTGATTGATGTCATAAGCAATCTTCCTAGTCTAAAAACAGCCTGAAATCGGAAGTTCACACTCAGCGTAAAGGAAAGTGCTTCTACTCTCTCGGAGCCCTCCATACAGTGGCACATCACCAGCCTTGCCTTAGTTCTCTTCTCGTTCAATGCTGTCTTTTCAGCGCTGATGGAAGAATGCCAAGGTGAAGTTGATGATCTGTTTAACTTTTTTCCAGATCTTCATCTTGCCCTATGAGCTTATGCGGTGAGTGTCGATGTTAAGGATCTTTTAGTTCTGAGTGAGGGCTTGACCCGTTGAGGAGGACATCTTCTTCTGCATCTCTCTTCTCAGATCGCCCATGATGGGACCCCTTATCTACGTCGTCGAAGAGATGGTCTTGGGACCCCATCTCCCACAGTATACATAATAATTTGATTATTCCTATTAGATATGAGATAGCTCTTTATAGCCTCTATGGCTACTTCTCTTAAAAGCCTCGATTGTCACCCCCGTAATCAAAAGACTTATCTTCAATTTCATAAGGGAGACATCAGCACGACATTGTAGTAATATTATTATATTGAATAAGAATTGTAGTAGGGTATGGGGTGCTAAAGAGACATTACTGACTTGAAGCTCTGACCTCGGCTGGAAACTAATGTTTTTAAGTTTCTTCCTTAGGATGATAGTTTATATAAATAGACCTATTTATCAAAACGTAGCTTTCATTCATATATAGAATTTGGAAAATAGTCAGACTAAACGAAAAAGGTAAGGCTTGAACTGGCACTGCTAGAACCCACGTTTAAGGGTCACTAACAAAAGGTGAAAGGAGGCCCTAGAGGAAGAATCTTTATACGAGTTTGAGGTATGTAGCTTATAATTACAGTTAGTCGACTCAATAGAAGAATGAAATAGGTGGGATCAGAGAGGGAAGTGACATCCAACTTGGGAAGCTAGGTACCACTAGTAAAAGGAGTGGCCAAAGGACGAGAATCAAGCATGTCTGCACGAGGCAAGAGATCTAGGGCATATTTCTGCTAACGAAGGATAATAGTGCGCCCCTGCCGATACACTTCCATACCAAGAAAGTAGTAGAGAAGGCCCAAGTCTTTCATATTTTCATGAGCATACAAGAACGAAAGAAGAGCAAGTATTCCCTGTTGATCACTACCTGTGAGAAAAAGATCATTGATATATAAAAGAAGGTAGATAATATCCCCAGATGTGTGACGAATGAATAAAAAGGTATCACAAAAACTGCCACGGAATCCCTTTAGAGCACAATACAGTGCTGAAACAAGTTAAAAAAGCTCTGAGAGCTTGCTTAAGTCCATAAAGAGCTTTGTGAAGTCGGCAGATATATCCTGGATGAGCGGTGTCCAGAAAACCAGGAGGTTGAGACATATAGATCCCCTCCTCAAGAGTTCCGTGTAAAAAGACATTACAGACCTTCAGTTTCTTAAGAGCCCAATTATATGTGCAAGCGAGAGAATTTATAATATGAATAGTAGTAGGTTTGACAACAAAATGTGAAGGTATCATAAAAGTAAATACCTACCTGCTGATGGAAGCCTTTCTCCATAAAGTATGCCACTGGAGGGGTCCTTTCCTGGAATGTATGTATGAGGGTTAGCTTCTACTTACTTACTTCTAGAAGTGAAGGTTGGCAAGGAAGACCCATTCAGTATACCAATGTTAGAAAATCAGATTCATCAAAAGAAGAGTCTGTAGGGGCAGCAAATCTAGTTTCCAAATAAGACAGAATCTTAGTGGAAGCTCTTCCTTTGACAGCTATTCCTATGTTAGCTACTACTTTGTCAGAGGCTAAGTTCCCTCTATCTTCCGGGAAGGGAGTAGAAGAATAAGTCCTCGTGACTCGGCTACATAAATTATCACATCATCCGAATAGATTTACATTGTCAATCAAATAGAGAAAGATAGTTTTTTGTACTTACCTTCCTACTAATAATAGATATGGTAGGTGATGCGATCCTCTTTCCTACCTAATCTAAGACTAATCTTAGTTTACAAGAAGCTTTCTTATGAAAGAAAGTGGACATTTCATTTTACTCAGTGAATGTTGCCGAATCTCTCGCTCTATAGGAGTAATAAGTGAAAAAGGGGATTCTTTAGGCTACTCTGCGAAAGAGTCAACGCGAAAGAACGGTAGTATTCAACTTTCTATTGTCAATGTTCAAGTTCTTTGTCTTAGCTTATCTTATTCTTCTTGAACTGTCTCGAATTACCTATGGAGTTTGAGGGGTTCACTAGATTTTTGATTCCTTCTCCATTTCTGAGAGCTGGGAAAGGTAAATATTACTATATTCTTTCTTCGCTCTCTTCTTCCTCCCTGACTTCATACTCGTTCTAACCCAACAAAAAAGGGCAGAGTTCCATTTGGTGGGTGGGTCTAGGGCGAACGAAAGAGATGTGTAGTAGAGGGCATGTGAGGCATTGTGTCATCGAAGAGAAAGAAATTGGCTCTTCCATTTCTTAGTAGGAGTGCCCCTATGTTAGCAGGACATTTCGTCCAAGAACAAGGTTTGAGTTAGTGCACTAACTACCTTCTTTTTTCTCGCCTAATGGTTCTACATCTAAGGTAACCCGGACTAGTAGCAACCGATTCTAGTAAAAAAGATATTCTTTAATAGAATCGGTTCCTCTTTCTCTCTCCTTTCTTCTAGAGGAATTGAGTCCTTCATTTAGGTCTAACTTCCTTACTCTACCCTGGTCTCACTTCGACATCGTACTATCCTTGACCTCTGTCTATCCCGACATTGATAGAAATTCATAGTTCTAGTACTTGCATTGTGGTCCATCCATTAGTTCGGTGATACTACACCTACTACTGCAACTGCAAGAACAAATACTGGAAAAAGATTCAACACTATAGTCTCACCCACAACGAGGAAGTTTGAGATGAATGGGAAAAATAGAGTCATGGAAATGATAACTAGGAGAGCGGCTGAGGCGATCAGAGAACGAATGGAAGATAAAAGCGTGGGATCAAAGATAAAAAAAAATAGGATGAGGAAAGGCAAAGCTATTAATCTACCTCTGAGGTAGAGGTGAAATTTCACCTTCAAGATTTCGATTAATTAAATCTCCCGCCCCTACTTCTACTAAAGCTAGCTCCCCCTTCATCATCCTTTTTTATTTCTTAGCTGTGACTTCCTCTC